>NC_080162.1:192151731-192370882 GCF_950295315.1 Erinaceus europaeus
ATTGTATTTAGTGAGATAAAACAGTAGCTTTGAAAGCAAAGGATTCCAGGTCTGAATTTCTGGCTCAAGCTGTTAGACTTGGTAATCTGTGTAGTTTTTTAAATTGTCTGGACTGAACCATTCTTGTGGACAGCTAAGGAAGTTTAAAAATATTGTTGTTTGAGAGATCATATTTACAGCTTATCTTACAAACCCCAGGACAGTATACAAGTAATCAAGCTTTATTTTTCTCTGTAATCCATTTCAGTAAATATTTTCACTAGTTTTAATGATTTGAATTCTAAAGCAAGTGAATTTAATGACAGAGAGAATTACGTCATACTTATTTAACTAATTAAGTTTTGGTCAATATTTTTATTTCTCATTAAAGAGCAGTATTTGGTGTGATTTTTTCCCCTCAAACTTTCTTCCAGAAGATGTTGGAACTTATCTTTATTTTTGACAATTATGAGCAAACTAGTTTGGATGAAATTTGCTTTTTCCTTTTAAAGTAGCAGAATAAATGCTTAAGGGCAACTTTTTAATGAATCTTTTCTGAACTCTGTTATAAACTTCATTGCTTCATGTGATCTAACATTATTCCCATATGAAAATATGACCCATCTAATTTAATTAAGATCATGAAAAACAATTTGGAAAAACCTCAGTGCTTTGAGTGTAGTAATTGATCAAATGAGTACAGCTGAAATATTTTATTTAAGACAAATTCAAACACTTATTTTCTTTTAATGTTTATTAGCTCTTTTAAACAGATGGTCTTAACTGTAGATAAAAGTGGTATGACTTGGGTTTGAACCTTCAAAATATTTGAAAGATACTCTAACTTTCCCCAGCTGAAATAGAAAATGATGCCTAACACTCTAAAATCAGATCCTGGGAGAATACAGTTACATAAAATGTCTTTTCAATTTCTGCACTCTATTACCCTTTACTATTATAGGAAAATGGTGTTATCACTTGATTACTGGGAAAGCACACAAAAATCTCGCCTTCCAAATCTGAGTCAGTCCTTGACTAGAGATGAACAAAGCCAGGCCATCTGCTCTGAGTATCATTCCTACTTTGGCCATTTGGGCTAGGTCTACTGTGTCTGTTTCAAAGAAAGGTTTAAGACTGTAAAATCGAACTGAAAAAAAAAAAAACTAGACAGGAAGAGACATTAAAAATAAATAGCGCTTTCTGGTGAGAACCACGTTTGTTAAGTAGTTGTCATGATCATGCTTTAAATCTCTCTGATCACAGAGTTAGCCTTTCTGGTGTCCGTTTTACAAAACATTTCAGTGTTTTTTTAAACTTATTTTCAGAGTTTCTGCAATAAACACTTTGGAAGGAAAAAAAAATGGGAACGCATATGAGTCATCAGTCACTGCTTCCCAGTGATGCTCCATTGGAAAACCAAACGCTCGGGTAGGGGTTATATCTCTGTTTTTATCAGAATTAACACTATGCTCCAGGCCATGTTAATTTCCTGAACTAAACAATCCTTAATCTGCTAAAAAAAAAAAAAAAAAAAAGACAGCTGGCTAACTGCTGGTGTCTGACAAGTGCCCCATCTGTCCCCTTACCCCTTTACCTTCCTTTCTCTTAAGCTGGCATCTATCTTTCTTTGTTTTCAGGGGTACCTTTCACCTGAACTTTCCTTCCTATGCCTGAAAACTTGAACTCTTCCCCCAACCCCCCCCCCCCATCCTGCGGACCTCAGGCTTTGTCTAAAGTGACAAGACACAGTTGTGTTGACTGTAGTTACAACGCTGGTGATGGTGGAGCTCATGACGGTGGGTGATGGTGGCGATGGGGTGTGGGGGTGTCAATGGTAGAAGGGGGCGCCGGCTGAGTGGGAGCGGGGAGGAGGACCATCAGGGTGCGGGAGGGATAGAGTGCAGAGGGACTGCAGATGGGAGCTGTCCACGCACGCAAGTGCTGAAACGCCGCAGCCATGGCATCGCAAGAGAGGGGGAGAAAGACAGGGAGGTGCAGCAAATATAGAATCGAGGAAAATAAAAAAGGCAACAAATACCTTCACACGGCTGCTCAGCCTTGCTTTGAAAACGTGTTTCTGCAGGTGTCCTCTCGCTGAGCTGAGTGGGTGAGATCCCCTGTTCTGGCAGGTTCAGGCGCAGATTTCTCTAGAAAGCTGTGAATGAGAGCCCCGGCTCCACGGAGCTGTGATTTTGGTTGGAGGCGTGTGCGCTGGAGTCTCTGTCCTTCTATACCGAGCTTCGCTTTCCCCTGGGTCCTAAATACCTCCGTATCCTTGCTCTCCTCTGTTCTGTTAAGACAAAATCAAAACTTGTTATAATTTTGTAACATCTGGAATCAAAAAAAAAAAAAAAAAACTACTCTCTCTACTCAATGAAACACAGACTTAGAAACAAAGTCTTTCCAACAGATTAATGCAAGTTTTGAAATAGCTTGTGTGCATGTGTGCATCTTTGTGCAAATATAACAGATAAGATTTTTTTCTAAAAAAGCACATCTTTTTTGGGAGGAAAGGTTAATTTATTTTATTTTAAAATATATTTGGAAAAGGTTTAAAGTCTCATTTGGGTAAAATTAAGACCACATAAAAAGATAAATTTAAATTGGTTTAAATTTTTAAAATAAAGGAAATATTTTTAATGATTTTAACAAGAGAGTTTTTTTTAAGCACAAGAGAAGCATTTTCAGTGAATGAGATAAATAAGTTTGAGTTTAGCAAGCAATTCTTTGGAAGTAAGTATAATGATCACTTAAAAAAACTGAAATATACCTTTGTTTCATTCATAAAATACCTCATATAAAAAAAGATAAGCCCTAAGAACCCAAGAGCAAAAAGGGGGGAAGAAGTTTACTATTCATTAAATAAAAGTGAATGGACATTAGTCATTTTAATAATTGACATTACCGGTGAGTAGACAAGTGCAATTTAAAAGTAACTCTGAAGAGCAGTTTAGGCTAAACTTCTTTAAAAGATTTTTTAAATTTTGTTTTATTTATTGTATATGAAAGTAAGAGAAAGACAGAGTCATCTTAAGGTGAGAAATAGAGGAGTAGAAGAGGAGAAGGGAGAGGTAGAGGATGAAAAGAAGGAGGAGGAGGAGGAGGAGGAAGAGGAGAAGGGGCAGGAGGAGAGAAATAAGCCAAAACACTAATCTGGTGTGAACAGTGCTGTGGATAGAACCCCAAACCCCTGCCATGGAAGTTCAGTGCACTGCCAGTTGAACTATTTCCCTGGTCAGTGGGCCAAGATTTTACATTTATTCATTGTCTTTCTATATGCCTGTTTTGGATAATATAAGTATAAAATGTACATGCATTTATATCCAATAATTCTACTTTGTGCATCTTGTGCTCGGAACATAATAAAATATGCAGATAATTTTTGTGCATAAATTCTATTTATGTTCATTAAAATAGTAGGAAATGAAAACATTAAACATTATGTATCCTCTAATACTTAGAGCTACTGAAAGCATGTTTTTGTAGACTACTAAAAATAAAGAAAAATATTCACAAAAAAATTAAGTGAAGAAAAATAAGATATCAAATATAATATTCCCTCATCCACTTATCAATGTGGGGAAAGTATCATCATAGGATGATGACATTATAGGTGAATTTTATTATTTTTTTGTTCAGTGGAATATTTTAATTTTCTTGTTTGTTTTATCTAAGATGTCCATATTTACTAAAAAAAAAAAAAAGTTTTCATTCTTTTTAAGGTCCGGGAAGTGGCGCAGTAGATAAAGTACTGGACTCTCAAGCTTGAGGTCCTGAGTTCAATCCCTGGCAGCACATGTACCAGAGTGATGTCTGGTTTTTTCTCTCTCTCCTCCTTTCTCATTAATAAATAATTTAAAAAAAAAAAGAGAATAAGGAAACTTTCAGTGAAGGGCATAGGGTATGGAACTCTGGTGGTGGGAATTATATGGAATTGTACATCTCTTATCCCATAATCTTGTCAATCATTATTAAATCACTAATAAAATAAAATTTAAAAATAATCCAGTTCTTACAAGGGTGAATATGTGACTAGTTTGTAAGCATCTTTCATGCTGTCTGACAGTTTTTGACACTTACATATTTTTTTATTGCCTTAAAGAGCCTGGAAAGTGCTGAGTTTGCTTTAGTCTAACATATATATATATATATATATATATATATATATATATATATATTTATTTATTTAAGGAAAGGGTGATTTCTGTACTATTGACAGATAAAGGGTTTCTACATGTATGTTGTGCTCTGATGTCTGAGAGTCCAGCCAGAATGGTCTAATACCTATAAAGACCTTGACATTTATAGGAGAATTGTCAGAATATATTGACAAGGACCATGTTTTTAGACAATTGCCTATTCTGTATGTTTAAGGACCAGGGAAACATCTAAGGAGTAAGATCAAATTACAAAAACAGAGATATTTTGGTTAACCATGACAATATTCTGTTCTCATAATTTTGTGAAGTACCTCTCAATATATTACCATAGAGACTGCCATGAGATTACTACTATCTATAATGTAGGTGGATTTTGATGTTTTCGAGATCATGTTACTCAAATACATGACATTAAAAGAAAAACTCTACAGCCCCAGAATCTTCCCTTCTCTGAAAATTGCTTCAGTCATATCATCAAGTCCTAAACTCTGAATCTCTAGGGTTTTTTTTTTCCAGTTGCCTTATCTGTAGAAGATTATTGATGTGTTTTTCTTTTCAGGAGATGAATAAACAAAAAGGACAAATTATTGGTAACCCTTTCTTTTAGCACACCAGTTATATATTAGTAGAAGAAATACAGGATTACTGTAATAAACTCCCACTTTCAGAAAAGGAAGTGTAAGAAGATAGTGGCAGTAATTGAGCCCAATAATTATGAAGTCAAACTAAATAGAAGTGAGCAAAGATCTGCTACACCAGAGGTAAGAGTATTTTTTAAATTAGGGGCTTACTCTAGTCTCTGGGGAAAGCTTCTTCTGCCTTTGTTTTCCATGACTCTTATCACCACCATCTGTGAAGTTCTTGTTTTTTTTTTTTTTCTCATCTACTCTGTGACTACATCAAAAAAATGGGAATTGCTACATATGCCCTCAGTTGAAATTGAATTTCTAATTTTAGTTTGAGTTTCAGTTTTACTTAAATTGCAACAAACACCCAGTTCTTTGAGGAGCAGAATGCATTCAGAGAAACACATCCACAGTTCAACATTTATACATTCCAGAACGTATTTCCTCAAAAGGCTAAGTGAGTAAATAAACTAAACTCAAAATGTGGGAAAACAAACGTAGTGTACAAACTCAATTATTGAATTGATCAGACTTTATTTATTTATTTTACCAGAGCATTGCTCTTGTTTATGGTGGTACAGAAGATTGAATGTGGGATTTTTGGAACCTCAGGCATGAGAGTCTGTTTGTATAACCATTATGCTGTCTATCGCCTCTTTCCCCACCCCTAAGAGTTTCTTTGTCTTAGTCACAATCTGCAGTGTCCTCCTTATTCCTACTTCATGGTTTATTGGAAAGATTTGAAGAGCCATGATCATGGTTTGATATATCACTGCTATGATGTTTCTTCCAGCTGGAGCCTAGATGTTACCAATATTCTTCACCTTTCTTTTTTTTTCTTTCTTTCCTTTTTCCTTCCTTCCCTTCCCTTCCCTTCCCTTCCCTTCCCTTCCCTTTCTTTCTTTCTTTCTCTCTCTCTCTTTCTTCCTTTTTGCTATCGTTCCTTTGTTTTGTTTTGTTTCGTTTTGTTTTATCAATGTTACAACATCAAAGGTGTATTATTAAACAGAAATGTTCCTAGATCATCATATTTCTTTTTAAATATTTATTTATTTATTCCCTTTTGTTGCCCTTATTTTTTTATTGTTGTAGTTATTATTGTTGTTATTGATGTTGTTGTTTTTGTTGTTGGATAGGACAGAGAGAAATGGAGAGAGGAGGGGAAGACAGAGAGGGGGACAGAAAGATAGACACCTGCAGACCTGCTTCACTGCCTGTGAAGTGACTCCCTTGCAGGTGGGGAGCCAGGGGAACTGGGATCCTTCTGCCACTGGTCCTTGAGCTTTGCGCCATGTGCGCTTAACTCATTCAGCTACCGCCGGACTCCCAGATCACCATATTTCTATCTGTCCCGGGTAGAATGCTCATGTGCTTGTCAAGCAACCTATTTTCTTTGAGATGACATTTGAACAAGCATTTAAGATCGAATTAAATTCACATTTAGCCAATTTCTCATGGAATGTAAGTGCAAGGAGGTGGTTACAAATGGGATGAGGAATCCTTTACATTTTGAAGCATGCATACTTCACTCTCCTTAGGGGATGGGATAGATTTTCAGCCCACTCTTTTCCCTAAAAATATTGAGGTTCACAGATTATTTCAATCTCTAAGGCTAACAGGTACTTTTTCTAAATTTCTTTATTGGGGAATTAATGTTTTACGTTGGACAGTAAGTACAATAATTTGTCCATGCATAACATTTCTCAGTTTTCCATATAACAATACAACCCCCACTAGGTCCTCTGTCATCCTTTTTGGACCTGTATTCCCCCCCGCCGCCCCCACCCACCCACCCCAGAGTCTTTTACTTTGGTGCAATACGCCAATTCCAGTTCAGGTTCTACTTGTGTTTTCTGATGCTGTTTTTCAACTTCTGCCTGAGAGTGAAATAATCCCATATTCATCCTTTTGTTTCTGACTAACAGGTACTTTTTTAAATTAATTTATTTATTTTAATTTATTTTTTCCTTTATTGGGGATTAATGTTTAACAGTCAACAGTAAATACAATAGTTTGTCCATGCATAACATTTCTCATTTTTCCACATAACAACACAGCCCCCACTAGATCCTCTGTCATCCTTTTCCAGGACAAAAGGTATGTTTTTATTTCAAGTTCATAGCTTCCTTGCAAGCATAGTTCTCTGAAGACTAATTTAGAAGTGTATTATCTACTTTGACTGAGTATTCTTATTCTATTATAACATTCACACCATTGTTCTTTGGAGGTATACTTTTCAGTCTGTTATATTTACATGCTTAAAAAAACATTTTAAATGAATTTGAACTTCCCTCCAGTCAATGGTGAAGTCAGATCCTTTGTCTGACTTTGCCCTTGAGAAATTCTAAACCATTGAGAGGATTTAAGTGAGCAGGTCACAGTCTCAATCTGATTATTGCTCAAAATATTTGGCTTTCTTGAATTTCCTCAAATGTTTTCTTAATTTTAGCTCTTTCTTCAGGAGCAAAAATTAACTGACTACTATAATAACTCAAGATTTTATGCTTCTGGAAATCTCTCTTTCCCTTTCTTTCTACTTGGAAAATCAGTCTTCTCTTAAACTTATTCCATCTTGCAAAATGCATCAGATAATAGGCAGAAAATACTACTAATACTTAACTTTTATTCACTTTATTTTGGAAATATTAATTCTTTTAACATATAATTTTCTATCTGACTTTTTACCAAGTGTGCTGTCACACTAACATGAATTCTTTCTTATTTTTGGCATATGCCTCTCAGCCAAAGCTACACAATTTATTTTTTATAGCACTCCATTTTGCAGGTGACTATAGATATTTCTTCAATAATAAGCCCCAATATCTCAAAGACTTAATACAATGCAATTTTACTTCTCAGTTTACAGACCCAGTGATAGCTGACAGGAAGACAGTGTAGAGGACAGATTAAGACTGTTCCACAAAGTTAGATTCAGGAAAAATCTTATCATTTGGAAAGCCAGAGTGAAAAGGAAAATAGATATATGGAAACTTATTTTCAGTATTTCCACAGAGAAGTGAAGTTTGTCATCTAAATCATAGTCCATTGACCCGATTATGGAATTTGGTTTCACTTGAGGCTGAGAACAGTGGGAGTATAGGTGAACAG
This sequence comes from Erinaceus europaeus, assembly GCF_950295315.1. Lineage (NCBI taxonomy): Eukaryota > Metazoa > Chordata > Mammalia > Eulipotyphla > Erinaceidae > Erinaceus > Erinaceus europaeus. The sequence goes on from NC_080162.1 coordinate 192,159,605, forward strand.
TAGAGTTTAACAAAGAAATGCAGATGTATACTCACTTCTAAACTTGAGAGATTAAAAACGAAGAATCTATTTTATACTATTTCTAGAATCATTTTTGCAAGAAAGAACAACAGGGGGTGTTCAAGTTTGGACAATCCTGACGTAGAGGTAACATTAAAAAAATTCAACCTGTAATCTCATTTATATATTTTCTTCATGTTTGCAAGCAATTTTCTGCCCCAATCCTGCTTTCTAGATTTACTCTTAACTCTGACATTGTCTTCCTAGAGAATATTTCTAGTCTACTCCTATGTTAGCTATCAAGCTCAAGCAAAGATGATAAGACATAAGCTCCTGGGAACAGTCCTAAAATAGATTTCTTAGTGTCCTTATACGCTAAGACCCCTACTTTCATCTGCTCTATTCCTAATTTTTGATTTCTACATATTAAACAATTTGTTCTGCTTCCCCTCTTACTGCATTTCAGCCACCAAGTTGCAGATGCTACTATGATTCCATTCCGATTTCCCTGAGCAGATGATCTCACCAATGTGTCCTTGAACATCACCTCTCCAGAGCCCTATTCCACTAGGGAAAGATGGAAACAGGCTGGGGTTATGGATTGACCTGCCAATGCCCATGTTCAGCAGAGAAGCAGTTCCATAAACCAGAACACGCACCTTCTGAATCCCAAAAAGAATTTTGTTTATCCAAAAGGGTAAATGATTTGGAGGTTTCTAATGGAGGGGATGGGACATGGAACTCTGGTGGTGGGAACTGTATGGAATTATCCCTCTATTATCTTACAGTCTTGTAAATAAATATTAAATCACTAATAAAAAACAAGAAATTCAATCTATAATGAGTGTTTTTCGTGTTCAAAAAAGGAAGCAGAGTCACTGCCATTTGAATTATTACTTATATAATGTAGACACAAAGAAACTCAGTGATCATGGTCCGGGAGGTGGTGCAGTGGATAAAGCATCGGACTGTCAAGCATGAGGACTCGAGTTCAGTCCCTGGCAGCACATGCACCAGAGTGATGCTGGTTCTTTCTCTCTTTATCCTCCTATTTTTCTCATTAATAAATAAATTTTAAAAATCTTAAAAAAAAGAAACTCAGTGATCAATATAAGTATGACTAAAGAAAGAACAAAAGACAAGAAGACTTTTGTCCAAGTCATTATTTTGAATTCCCAAAGAAAGGTTCTGTTGTCTAATATATAAGGTAAACTTCATAATGTGTTATCTAATTAGATTCACTATTTACTTAACATTTTAAGCTATCCATTTAATTTCAAAATTAATATTCTACTCCTATGCTTTGAAAAATATGATTAGTACTGCCTGCAAAAATAATTAAGTATGCTTACTTTTTGTTTTATTTTAAATGAGTCATTTATTTATTTTTGCAGAGCTTGGCCTCACAATGTGAGACTGCACTATTCCCAAGCTCTTGCACACTCAGAGGAGAAGGAACAGGAATAGACACCACGGCGCCAGAGCTTTGTCCTGTCCCATATGGTGTTGGGTCTTGAACCCTAACTATTTAACTATAACTCTCTCTGAGCCTAAAAAAAATATTTAAAGAGCACTCTGATTGTACTCATATAATTGTATACTTCAGTGACAGATACTATATGCCAGATAAAATTTCATTTCTTCTTAGGAAAAATTATCCTATTTCAAAGTTCCTTGTGTTATTTCTGAGATCCATACTGTTTTTTCAGAAAAATATATTGAGACCCTGAAGCTTGATAAAATATCTAAGTTTTAAATTCCATATGTCTAATACATATTCATAGTTAACCAAACATACAACTTACATGCATGTATTATGATACAGTTAAAGTTTGTAAACTTCCAGTCCCCAAAGCTTTCTGTGAACATCTAAATTAGGGAACCACAAAAGAGTTATGGTTTGGGACATTAGTACTACAAATAAGCTCTCAAGGAATTCCAGTCACCCTGGGCATCTCTTTCTGCACAACTGAAACACATGTGGATTTATTTCTGCAGATCTTTTCAGCAACTAAAAGAATCTAGTGTCTAAAAGTGCAGTTTGCAAGTCACTCCTCTGGGAGACCATAAGGGGGAAAAAAGAGAAAAGGAAAAGAAAAGAAAATTTCCTTGGGAATAAATGAGAAATCTAAAGGTATAAAAGGTTTTGCATAAAGGGTTGGAAAAAATAAGGAAACTAAGAGACATCTGGGCCAAGAGTGGCTTTTGGCCTACTAGGAAACTGGAGCTGGGATGTAGAGATGCAGATTGGAAGCTCTGAGTACCTACTTCCATTATGAGTCGCTGTAGGCTGAGCTGTGTCCTGTGGAGTTGGGAAAGTCAAGTTTGGGAAACACAATTAAAGTTATGTCAAGCCCAAGACTTTTCCTTTTCTAATGTAACCTCCATAGTCTGCATCACAAATTCTAAATTTAGTAAAGCCTCCTGACTCCTATGGGTCAAGACCAATTACTTAACTATGTGTTAGAAAAATCTTGTCAATGGAAAGTCCTGTTCTCCTGAATTCTAATTCAGTGCAAAGAGGAGATGCTGAGCAAGAGAGTTGGAGTGGAGTTTGATCTGTCCTCCGTACCAGGGCTGCTCACATCCATCTTCTGTCTGTAGGGACTGGTTCTATCACAGTAGTGAGGATACATGATCTGTTCCTATGACCTCAGTCCCAAGCTTGGGCATTCAGTGCTCTAATCCTCAATACAGCCTTGCCCAGAAGCCCCAGGAGTTTGGGATTAAGAAAATAGCTGTTATCCTTATAGTCCTTGGGAAAACTACCCTCAGTGATTCTGAGATGATGCCCTTTCTTTACAAAATCACTTAACTGGGAAATGAACTTACAAGACAGTTGTCACATGAGTGTTTACTTATCTCTTCATGATAGATGTCCACACACTGTACTAACCAGACAACTAATTTCTTCCTCCACCATGATGCACAGGGACCCAATACTCTCCCGAATTGCTCCATTCTTCAACCCTAAAGGGTCCTTAACTTTGCTGTAGTAGACCACAACTAGTCTGTTTGACCCGTACTTTCGTCTTTTCAGGGAGACCAATAATTGATTATCGAAGATACCCAGTTTTAGGCTAGTGGTAACTAGAGGAGGAAAGTTGCTCTTGATGATTTAAAAACTCCTGTTTCAACTGAAGAGAAGGAAAATGATATGAACTTTATCCCTGATTATATTGAGTGTCACATGTAACTAAATGAGTTTGTGTTACTAAAGCCTCCAGATAAATTGGAAATTTTTTTAGAAACAAAACTCTTCATAGGTAGCTTTTCTCTCATAATCTTAAATGATTATTTTTTTCTTTTTCTTTCTCTATTGTTTGTTTTGCTGCCAGGGTTATCTCTGAGGCTTGGTGCCTGCACTACCACAAATCCATTGCTACTGGCGACCATTTTTTCCCTTCTATTTGTATTATTTTATTTTATTATAGTTTCTTTTTTTCATTTCATTTTATTATTGGATAGAGACAGCCAGAAATAGAGAGAGGAGGGGGGGATAGAGAGAGAGGGAGAGAGACAGAGAGACATCTGCAACCCTGTTTCACCACTTGTAAACCTTTCCCCCTGCAGGTGGGGACCAGGGGCTTGAACCTGGGTCCTTGCGCACATGTGAGCACTTAACCAGGTGAGCCATCACCTGGTCCCCCTTCTATTTTTATTTAGCAGGAAAGACAGACATCAAGAGGGAAGGGGAGACAGAGAGGAAGAGAGAAAGGCAGAAACCTGCAGATCTGCTTCACCCCTTGTGACTCATGCCCCCCTGCAGGTGGGGAGAGGAGCTTGAGCCCAGGTCCATGCACATGGGGATATGTGCACTTAATCGGGTGTGCCACCACCCAACCCCGTTTTCTTTTTTTCTCTAGTATTATCACATAAACTTTGTTAGGTGTTAGGAATAGGCAATTGATCAACACATAATCCCTTGTCCTTGAAGTGTGTGGTATCAAACCAGAGAGCTGAAGATGTGAGAAAATAATTATGGTGCAGCCCGGTAAGAGCAGCATGCAGATATGAAAGAATGCTACGGTGCAGGAAGGAGGTAGAGAAGCTAAGAGTCTCGATTAATTAAGACCCAATGAAACAAGCTAAAGAATAAAGAGAATATTGCAAGATGTTGATACACAAATGCAAAGGTTACTGAAGCAATCATTCTAACTTGTAGAGCTCTCCTGGAACTGTTTGGGATCACCCAGTAGAAGAAAAAAAGATGAAGGAGTAAACAAAGAGAAGACAAAGTCCATTGATCACAGGGTAACTAAGAAATAAGAAAATCTTATCTGATTAATTAATCTTCTTAAGAAAGATCAGAAAAGGAAACTAAAGGCAGTATCTGACTAAACTGAAAGTAGGGCATCAAAGTAAAAACCCTGTGGTGAGCGGGAGGGTGGACATGAGGCTTCCTGAGCCGGCAGGGGGGTGGGGGTGGGTGGGTGGGATGGGACACAATCTTTTGGTGATGGGAATGGTGTTTATGTACACACCTGTTAGATTGTAGTAATATAAATCACTATTTAATTAATATGAGAGGGGGAAAAGTTGGTTGTATGTCTAACAAAGGGACTTTTCAAAGCTAACCCAATTACCAAATAATGTGATGATAACAGTAACTATCCATTGTATTCTCGAACCCTAAGACAGCAGGAACCTCACATTTCCACTATAGAGCCTAAACTTCTCCCAGTCCTGGGACCCTAGGATAGGGCCCACTTTCCCATATGCTTCTCCCAATTCTTATCAAATAATATTGCATCCGCTGATAGCAACCTAATCAACACAACGAGTGCCACCCCAGCATGCTTCACCTCAGACTGTGTCCAGAGACTTCACGTGTGGAATGACAACCCTTCAGCTTCATCACTCGGGTGAGACCTTTCCTTTCATAGTGTACTCTAATTCCATCCCAGGTGGTTCACTTTCTAACAAAGTCCCAAAACCTAGATATACACCAGGTTCTGTGAGATAGAGCATATGTTCACACGTATCCATAAACTAGGGCAAATATATACCTGAAAGCAGTAGTACACTAGAGTTTGCAGCGAGTAACCCCCAACACTTCATCTCCACTATTCCAACCTTTGGGTCCATGATTCTTCAACAATTGGTTCGGCTTTGTATGTTAACTCTCTTTTCAGCCACCAGGTTCCAGATGCCATCAGGATGCCGGCCAGTCTTCCCTAGACTGAAGACCCCACCAATGTGTCCTGGAGCTCAGCTTCCCCAGAGACCCACCCTACTAGGGAAAGAGAGAGGCAGACTGGGAGTATGGACCGACCAGTCAACGTCCATGTTCAGCAGGGAAGCAATTACAGAAGCCAGACCTCCCACCTTCTGCAACCAACAAAGACCCTGGGTCCATGTTCCCAGAGGGATAGAGAATGGGAAAGCTATCAGGGGAGGGGATGGGATATGGAGATTGGGTGGCGGGAATTGTGTGAAGTTGTACCCCCCCATCCTATGATTTTGTTAATGTCTCCTTTCTTAAATAAATAAATAAATAAATTTAAAAAAAAATTTTAAAAGTTTTTATAGCATCTTATATGTTTAAACTACTCTTGTTAGTGGAAACTTAATTATTTGCATTGTAAAATATATTAAACATTTTAACAAAATAAGAAAAGAAGAGGCTGGAGATAGAGTGTAAACAAATTTAGATGCATATTGGTTGGACCAAGATGGGGAGGCATATTTCTAATCACCAATCTTGACTTTGTCTTTCATTTTGTGGGCTGTTTCCCTGATTGCTACTGGCTTATTCCAGATAGAAAACTACAGGAAGCAATGTTCTTTTAGTGAATTTAGCCTGAGTTGGAGAGTGCAAGGAAAACAGAATTCCTCAAACTAAACCTCTCTTTGTTTCCTTTTATGTTTCTACTACACTTGTGGCCCAATACACATTGATGGTGACTTAGACTGAGAGCTATTCCTGCCTCTTGTGCCAACCCAAGTGATCTTTCTGTAATGAAGCCACATGGACACAAATGAATTTTGCACAAGTAATGTGAGAAAAAGCAATGTGAGAAAAGGCTGAGAGAAAATAATCTCCAGGTGGTGGTTCACTTGGGTGAGTGCACACATTACAGTGCACAAGGAATCAGGTTCAAGACCGTGATCCCCACTTACGGGGCAAAGCGTCACAAGTGGTGGAGCAGGGCTGCAGGTGTCTATCTTTTTCTCTTCCTCTCTGTCTCCTCTCTCCTCTCAATGTCTCTCAGTCTTGATCCAATAATAAGTAAATAAAAGGAGTCAGGTGGTAGCTCAGCAGGTTAAGCACACATGGTACAAAGCTCAGGGACCTGCGTAACGATCCTGGTTCAAGCCCCCAGCTCCCCACCTGCAGAGGAGTCACTTCACAGGCAGGGAAGCAGGTCTGCAGGTGTCTATCTGTCTCTCCCCCTCTCTGTCTTCCCCTCCTCTCTCCATTTCTCTCTGTCCTATCCAACAACAATGACATCAATAATAACTATAACAATAAAACAAGGACAACAAAAGGGAATAAATAAATATATAAAAAAGTAAATAAATACTTAACAGAATGATTTAAAAAGAGAGAAAAGAATAATTTCTGACTTTGCAGTAGGTTTGACTTCATCATTTTAATTGAGGATGGTGTCCTTTTGAGCAATCAGTTCAGCTCAGTGGTAGTTTGAAGGTTAAACACTTCCTACAGGCTTATTTGGAAATTCTAATTTTTATTTCTAAGGGAAAAATATCACTTTATTACATTTTACTAAGAAACATAAACAATAAACCTATAAAAGGGGGTTAAGAAAATGTGAAAACAAGTTTCGAAATTCAACTCTTTCCATCAGTTGATTCAAAAATCAGCCTCTTAAATTAAACTGCTTTTCATAATGCCTACTTCTAAAATACTTTTTCATAGAAGTGTGAAATAGCATATTAATGACCTAGATCTTTTGGTTGGTTCTGGTTTAAATCTCTTTTGATTACGAATGTAGCTATACGCAAAGTGGCCACGACTCTATATGGGGAATCTGAGTATTTGTGAGGTAAGACTCAGAGGAGAATGCTACTTATCACTTACTTGGAACAAATCACTTACCTTTCACAGTTGATTCATTTCCTTCTCAGTGGAAACTGTGTCACAGATTGAAATGCATTGCAAGTGCCAGACAGGTGATCTTCTTCTTCTTCTAGCGTTTGCCCTTCTTCCGTAGCCAGTCAACAGCATCAGGTTGAGCTTGATGTAAAGTTTTGAGACCTCCTTTGAATCTGGAGAGGTGGCAGTCGTTGACTATGTGGGTCATAGTCTGTCAGGAGCCACAGTGGCAGTTCGGGTCGTCTCTGGCTCCCCAGAGATGGAACATAGCAGCGCACTGGCCATGGCCTGTTCGATAGCGATTGAGGAGGGCCCAATCATAACGTGCTAGGTCAAAGCCGGGTTGACGCTTGCAGGGGTCTGTGATGAGGTGTTTGTTCTTTACCTCAGCTGACTGCCAGCTCTGTTTCCAAGAGACTGGAACAGAGAAGTTCAGTGTAGGCGTAGGGGACCAGATTGGGTGATGAGACGTCAAGCATTGAACAGGGTGGGCGAAGATATCTGCGTATATTGGCAGGTCGGGTCGAGCGTAGATGTGGGAAATGAACTTAGATGATGCCGCATCCCGACGAATATCTGGCAGGGCGATGTTGCTAAGAACTGGCAGCCATGGAACTGGGGTGGAACGGATGGTTCCAGAAATGATCCTCATGGAGGAATATAATTTGGAATCGACCAAGTGGACATGGGGGCTACGGAACCATACTGGGGCACAGTATTCTGCAGTGGAATAGCATAATGCCAGAGATGATGATCGTAGTATGGAAGTGCTCGCGCCCCATGAGGAGCTGGCCAGTCTTGCAATGATGTGATTCCTCGCGCCCACCTGTGCTGCAGTTTTTATGAGATGTTTGTGAAATGACAGAGTGCGATCGAGAGTAACGCCAAGATAGACTGGCTGGGCTTCATGCCGGATTCTTGTATCACCAAGCTGCACATTAAGCTCACGCGAGGCCGAGGCATGGTGTAGATGGAAAACAGATGATACCGTTTTTGCAGTGCTAGGAATTAGTCGCCATTTTTTACAGTAATCAGATATCAGAGACATGTCTTTCGTGAGTGTTACCTCAAGGATGTTGAACTTTGATGCCTGAGTTGCACAGCAGATGTCATCGGCGTAGATGAACTTCCTTGAAGAAGTTTCTGGGAGGTCATTGATGTAAATATTAAATAGCGTAGGAGCCAGAACAGAGCCCTGGGGGAGGCCACCTGAGACAAGTCTCCATCTGCTAGACTTGTCACCCACATGTACCCAGAATCTTCTGTTTTGGAGAAGAAACGATATAGTGTTGGCCACCCATGGAAGCAGGCATCTTGAGATCTTGACCAGGAGACCACGGTGCCAGACCGTGTCATAGGCTGCTGTGAGATCAACAAGGACAGTACCCGTCTTTAAATTCTTCTGGAATCCATTTTCAATGTAAGTTGAGAGGGCCAGGGCTTGTTTGCAGGTAGATCTTCCTGGGCGGAAACCAGCCTGGGCGGGTGATAGGAATTTCTCTGTAAGATGAGAAATACATGACAGAAGCAGCCTCTCAAGGAGTTTGTAACACATGGAGAGGAGAGAAATTGGTCTATAGCTGGCGGCCAGTGTTGGGTCTTTCTTTGGTTTCAAAACCGCTATAATCTTCACACGACGCCAAACTTTGGGCATAGACTCAGATTCCAAGATGTGGGACAGGAATGAAGCGAGCCACTTCTTTGCCACGGGGCCCAGGTTAAGAATGAGTTCTGGGGTGATGTTATCATAGCCAGCAGCTGTTCCCAGTTTAACCCTCTTCAAAGCGTCTTCCAGTTCAGACAATGTAAAGGGAGAGAGTTTTGGAGATGGACAAGATAACCGGAAGTGGGATGACCACTCATGGGAAATTTCTCTTTTCCAGACTGGGTCAATCTTAGCACGTCCAACTTGAGTTAGGTGACTGGCCACTGAGTTTGGAGATACGGGAGGATGGGAGACGGGAGGGGGTTGGCTACCAGCACCCAGTCTGTGAAGCTTCCAGGCCTTTCTACTTGAGTGGGTGAAGTTCAGACTTTCCGTGAGTTGTTGCCAGTGGGCTTGGCGTGCTGCATCCAGGGAGGCAATGAGATGGTCAGCCACATCTGGGTCGCCCGACTCATCATACTGCTTTAGTAGTTGCTCGCATTCAGCATCAAGACAAGGCGTATAGTTAGCACTTCTCCCACGAGGGATGGCCTGGGAAGCTGCTTTGAAGATGGCTTGGCGGAAGCGCCTGTAGGAATCTTCAGAGGGGATAGAGTTAATTGGAATTGCAGGAATAGATTTGTTGGTAAGATCACTGAACAGACACCAGTTTGCTTTCCGAAAGTTCCATCTTAGTTTCTCCGAGCACAGAATCAATGGGAGCTGGAGACCAATGTGGATGATAGCTGGGCGGTGATGACTGTGCGGGAAGATCTTGAGAACTTGTCTTGTAGCAGGAAAGGCTTGGTCGTTGACTGTGCTAGTCCAGCACAGGTCGGGTGACGAGTCTTTATTCCACCTAGCACTGTGAAAAGAACCTGGCTGTTTGGGATCGTATAATAGGGAGAGGTCATTCACTGAAGCCCAGTCAGTTAAGATAGAGCCGTCAGCATGAGTGGAGGAATATCCCCAGTCTTGGTGATGACTATTAAAGTCTCCAACATAAATGGCTGGGTGATTCGGGCTAGGCAGGACCTCATTATCCCATGAGGCACTGGGAGGCTTATATACGTTGACGAGCTGAATAGTTCCAATAGTAATGGAGTCGTAGAAGGTGGAAGAGGCCGTATGGTAAACGTCCGCAAGACATGATTTGGCGTAGATGGCTCGGCCGTGTTTAGGATGGAGATTATAGCATATTAAATCGAATCCACTGATGGTGAATCGAGCAGCTTCATCAACTGCTATATGTGTTTCTTGTAGGCAGATAACATCTGCCTGATGCTGAATCGCCAGTTGACCAATAAGAACGCGTTTGGCAAAGGACAGCCCCTCAACATTAAGTTGGAGGACTCGAAGAGCAGGACCAACAGCTTGAAAGCTTGCAGGAGCTGCTTGTTGCTGGCTTTGAAAGTGACTGGGATCCATGTGGATTCAGTCGGCTAGGAAGGATCGTCAGTTTCCCCAATGAATGGGTACTCACGAGATGCACCACGGGAAGGTCGATCCAATGCATCCCAGACAGATGATAAAACTGTATGAATGGACCTAGGGCTCAGGTAGTGAGAGTGGTGGGCAGCCAAGTGGGCAGAAAGTCAGTCTGGCTTTCCTAAAGTCATTCAAAATCCAAGTTAAACAAGTAAGGACTATCTGAAGGGCAGCTCAGGCCTTGAGGTTTCCTGTTTGCCACATCTAGGTTTGATAAAGTTTCCATCTCCAGTTTTCATAGGCTTGTACTCTTTGTTACTCTAGCTTCAAGTCAGAATGTCTCAGCATCTGACTTACACCCTGCTTATAAATGGATCACCTCTGAAACACTTTGATTCTTTGGACCACCAGAAAGTTCTTCTGAAATGACTTACTCAGTGCACTCTTTACATGTCACTATTCGATGTTAAAGGTCTTTCAAAGCTGACTACCCTACATGTACTTGAAGATACTAGTGGGGTTTGTAATATGAATTATGAAGATATAAGAGATTATAAGGTTTTGTTTTAAGAAAGTAGCACTGAAATTTAAGGAATTGTATCTGCAAGAAATGTATATTTTCAAGAAGTTATTTTTAAACTACACAAAGTTTTAAAATAGCTCTGATTGTGTATTCCTCTGTCATGATGTATCATCACAATGAACAGAATTGGGGCCACCTAAAAATCAATTGCTATGCAATGAAAAGGAGGTAGCGATTTCTCTCCTTCAATGAAAACATCTAAATTCACAACACGTTAAAAGATGCTCAAGTAAAAATAGCAATGAGCTCACTCATCAAAATTTGGCTAAGAAGGAGGAGGAGAAGATAACAACAAGAGAAAAGTTTACAGGAATTAAGTATGTCCTTGATTAAGTGATTGAGTGGGGATAGAGAAATGGCATTATCAATAACTGTCAAGAAGACTTAAACTCAGGGAAATAGAGCTAATTTCAACTGGAATAAGAGAATACAGCTAGCAGTAAGTAGGAAAGTAGAGTCAAAGAATGATTCAAAGTAGAGTCAAAGAATGATTGAATCAAAAAGCAACAAAATAGATTCCCTAAGACACCACTGAAATAGCAAATATTATACTATATTTAATCACACATTGACTTTTAAAACACAGTTTTACACAATGAAAATATACATGAAATAGTAAAATTTTATTTTATTTTATTTTATTTTGCCTCCAGGGATATCGCTTAGGCTTGGTTCTGGCACTACAAATCCACTGCTCCTGGCAGCCATTTTTCTTCCGTTTTATTAGATTGGACAGAAAGAGATTGAGAGAAGAAGGGGAGACAGAGACTGAGAAAGGCAAAGATAGACACCAACAGACCTGCTTTCTCACTTGTGAAGTTTCCCCTTCCACAGGTGGGGAGCAGGGGCTCGAACCCCGGATCCTTGAGAAGATCCTTGCACTTAGTACTGTATGTGCTTAACTGTGTGTACCACTACCCGGCCTCCTAGTGAAAATATTCTAAGTGCTACTTCTTTAAATTAAATTTTGCTTCACCAGAGTTATCACTGGGGAAACAAATTCATCAATTCCAGCAACCTTTTGTTTGTTTGGTTTACTTTCTTCTTTCTTTTGACAGAGACAAAGACAGATTGAAAGAGAGGGGTGAGACTGAGAGGGAGAGAGAGACACACACCTGGAGAATGCTTCACCACTTGAGAAACTTCAGCCCTGCAGGTGGGACCAGAGGCTGGAATGTGAGCTTCTCTGCAGAGTAACCTGTGTGCTCTATCAAGCAGGCTACTACTTAACTCCTTCTTGGAACTTTATACAGAAGAAATAGCCATATGTAACTTTTAAAAGTTCAAAATGACTCTCCTATCACCAAAAGTTGACATTAGGACTTCAATATGGGCTGAATAACCACTTGTGCCCTAATACAACTGTCTCCTCTGATCCACTAGTAATTAATTACCTAACCTTTTCATGACCACTCCCAAATGACCTCCTAATAGCAGAATTTCTCAAATAACTTAACTCAAAATGACAACATAGTTACAATAGAATGAAGCATATTTTATGAGTCTTAAACCATAATCACCTCAACTTGAAAAGCACAAATCTGTTATACGGAAAGAGGAAGTAAAGCCCAAAAAATTGCATTATATACTTCTGTCCTGATTAATATTCTAACAGTTTGTAGAACTCTGCTTAAATTACTCAGGAGAATAGGGATGGCAGGGGCCAGGTGGTGGTGCACCTGGTTGAGAGCACATGTGACAGTTCACAAGGACCTGAGTTCAAGCCCCTGGTCCCCAACTGCAGAAGTAAAACTCCACAAGTGGTAAAGCAGGGCTGCAGGCATCTCTCTGTCTCTCTCCCTATCTTCTCCTTCCTCTCAATTTATGGTTGTCTTTATCCAATAAACAGAGATAATAAAAACTAAGAATGAATAAATAAATCTGGAAAGTATTTTATCACAGCTATCTAAACAGTATATGAAAATGTATAAGTTTTCTCTTTCAAGTCTTATCACTATTTTTATAGCATTATGGTCATCTGTATTCTACGTAGTCAAGTGTCAGGGCCTAAGCATGGTCTAAAGAAAACCTTCAAAGTAGCAGGACCCCTACAACATGTGTCTATATATTGAAGAAGCTATATTTACTTTTTACTTTGGCTTACATTATTTTACTCTACCTTATTCCCACTGATTTTAATGTTTAAACACAAACATGTATTCAGTGCAAATTCAGTATGAGATTTACAAGAAGGTAAACATCTAGTTGAAATAGGAAAGATGGTTATTTTTAATAATACCCTTTCTTTGTTTACAAGAACAAAGAACACTATTCTCTTCTTTTTTTTTTTTTTTTTTTTAACCAGAGCACTGATCAGCTCTGGTTTGCAGTGGTACAGGGGATTGAACCTGGGACTTTGAAGCCTCAGGTATGACAGTCTGTTAGGATAATCATTATGCTATCTGCCCCACACTATTCTCATCTCTATTCATCAAATTACAAACCACACCAGGTGGCAGCCTGTGAAAGATTGGGTGTGCAACAGAAAACTAAAAATTCCAAAGGACCAGAACATGCATTTTTTTTTAATTCTTCAAGTGATTAAGGATTTGTTAATGGGTGAGTGGTCATTCCATATGTTACACATTGCTAGTCCAATGCCTTGTCTTTTCTGAGGGCCTGTCTCTGTGCTCATAAGTCAGCACAAAATGAGACTGACTCTGTGAGTGCCACAGTGGGAGTTTAGGCAAAAAGCAGTGGAAAACAGGGAAATGTTATACATGTACAAACTATTGCATTTACTGGTGACTGTAAAACACTAATCCCCTAGTAAAGGGAAGGGAAAAGCAGTGGGATTTACTGTACAGAAAGTTGCAGTTCTAAAGCTATAACAGTTTGATTAGAACCCCCAAATAGCAATATAGTTTTACTTTTCAAAAAATATTTTACTTATTTGTGTTTTGATAAAGACAGAGAAATTGAGAAGGGAGAAGAGAGAGTGGGAGAGAGACAAAGAGATACTTGCAGCCCTGCTGGAAAGCTTGTGAAGCTACTTCCCCTCTCCTTGCAAATGGGGCATGGGGGGTTGAACCCTGGCCCTTACACATTGTAACATATGCTCTCAATCTGGTGTGCCACCACCCAGCCCTGCTTACCTTTATTTCTTACAGATATCTATTAGGAGGGGCTGAGTGGAGGCACATCTGGTTGAGCATACATATCACAATGTGCAAAGACCCAGGTTTGAGCCTCTGGTTCCTACCTGCAGGGGGAAAAGCTTTGTGAGTAGTAAAGTTGTGCTGCAGGTGTCCCTCTTTTTCCCTCCCTCCCTGTCTCCCCCTTATCCTCTGGATTGTCTCTATCCAATAAATAAATATAATTTAAAAAATTTAAAAACAAACTCTAGGGCAGTAGAGATGGACTGGTGGTATGGATCAACCTGTCAATGCTCATGTCCAGTGGAGAAGCAATTACAGAAGCCAGAACTCAAACCTTCTGTGTCTCATAAAGAATTTAGGTCCATACTCCCGGAGGGATAATGAATAGGGAATCTTCCAGTGGAGAGGATGGGATATGGCACTCTGTGGGTGGGATTGGTATGGAATTGCATTCTTCTTATCCCACAATCATGTCAATCATCATTAAATTACTACTAATAAAAAAGAAGTTGAAAAATAAGAAAACACAAAGCAGAATTTGGACTGGAGTTGGTGTTTTGCACCAAAGTAAAAGACTGGGGTGAGTGGGAGAGATCTAGAGGGAGGTGAATTGTTATGTGGAAAACTGAGAAATGTTACACATGTACAAACTGCTGTATTTTACTGTTGACTGTAAACCATTAAACCCCCCCCCCCATAAAGAAAAAAAATGATCTTGGGATCCATCCCTAGCACTGCATATACCTCATAAAATTTTTTTAAAAATCTATTAGGCATTTGTCATATTCCAGGCATGTTACAAACACTGGAGAGTGTCAAATAAAAAGACAAATCTAGATTTATTAAGGAGAGAATGTATTCAAAAGGACTATTGCAATAGGGGAAGAAGCAAACTGCACTGGAAGCATGCTGTCACCATAAAGTTAATAATCACCTCAAAGGTTCAGAACAAAGGGTTTATCTTCCTGTAATAAGAGGAAGTAAAAAGCCTTGAAAGGGTAAGTGTGGAAGTAGGGTGAAGGGTGACCTAATCAAAGCGTAGACCATGGAACGTTTTACCCTGCAGCCAACTTTTTTCGCCTCTCTGCTGTCTCAAACTGAAGGAACCCAAAGTAAAGTGGCCTGGGGAAGGAGAGCACATCAAACAGTGTGCAAGTATTTCTTTTCAGTAGGGTAGTTGAGTGAACCGTTTATGAAACAAAGAATGGGAATTAAAAGGGCTTGCCTGACCTTGTCATAGGCAAGTCCTAGGAAAGAAACACAAGTAACTTTGATGTAAGTTGCTTGGGAAAGGATGATTCTTTGCAAGTAAATCATTCCTTGGAATAGGGAGGGTGGCTTTGAGTTTGGGTGCATTTATTTGCTTTGCAACTTAACTCTTTTCTAGGAACCATAAGAATTCAATTTAGCACTGTTAGGACATAGTCACAAAGTAGACAAACTGGATACCTACACTCAGGATGGTGTGAAGAGGTGAATGGGAATCCTAGCCTAGCCCATTAATGCAATCACCTGTGCAGATAAGTGGTGTGGATAGAAGGAAATATGTTAATGGGAGACACTGAATCGTAGAGGAGACCTCTGACTCTGGGAATGAGCGAGTGTCTCTTCTAGAAGGTGTTGTTTGAACTGAAAATACACATCATGCAAAAGTGATGCCATGGGCCATCTGGAATGAGCAGAAGTCAGTAAGAAAAGCAGGAGCAGAGAAGGTGGATCCTTGCAGGTGAGGAGCCTGGATTTCCAGTTGTTCTGCTGAGGATGGACAGTAGCAAGGGAAGGTAGAGATGGGAAGGGCCCAGAAATCCAACGGAGATAGGATAATATTCCAAAATGGGCTTAGGTGGTTTGGACAGTGAAAGTAATCAAATTTGGGGTATGCATTATTTACTTATTTATTCATTTATTTATTTTTGCCTCCAGGGTTATCACTAGAGCTAGGTGATGACACTATAAATCTAGTACTCCTGGAGGTCATTTTTTCCATTTTATTAGACAGGACAGAGAGATTGAGAGAGGAGGGGAAGAGAGAGAGAGAGAGAGGCACCTACAGACCTGCTTCACTGCTTGTGAAGAGTCTCCCCCACCCACCCACACACACAGAGGTGGGAAGCCAGGGCTCCAGCCCAGAACCTTGCACTTACTGCTATATACACTTACCCGGGAGCACTACTGTCCAGCCTCAACCCCCAGGATATGGTTTAGATATAATGCTGGCAATATTTTCTCATGAACTGTAGGTTAATTCATGAGGAAATATTTACAGCAAAACCCGATATAACTCTACACAGTGCCAGGCACCGTGGTGAATGTTTTACTTACACTAATAGCTCCAGCCTTCACACACACACACACACACACACACACACACACACACACACACACACACACACACACGACAATATAGCTGCTATATTATCTCCATTTCATTGGTGTTCATTCATTCACTCAGTGCCTGACTGAGGTCTCCCACATGCAAATTTCCTCACCTCACACTTTTCCATTCATAGAGTCGGAAAGAGGAAAAGGCACAGAAACACTGGGGCATCGTCCAGTGTTACACCGCGTCCCTTGGGGTGCTGAAGCTCAAACCTGTTCATGAGTGCGGCAAGACATACACCCTCCCCAGTCAACTATCTCTCTAATCCTACTGCTCCCATTTTGCAAGGCAAGAAACTGCAGTTCAGAAAGACTAAACGGCCTATCCACAGTCACAGAGCTGATGAACAGTAGAATAGGGATTTGAACCCAGTGGGCTCCAATATTGAGCCTATCACTGAAGTTCCTGTTATTTGGAAGCTAGTCTCTGGTTTTGCCATTAGTTAAGATAAGTAAGAAGTGGTGAGGAGTCGACCAGAGGAAATATTTAATAGTTCATATTAATTTTCTCATGCCTATTAGACAACCAAGTGCTTGAAGAACCACTTCAATTTGGAGCTATGACTTTCAGCATCTTTAGCTTATAGATAGTATTTAGTGGCACAGAATTGAATGAAATCTGTCTGGAGAGACAAGAACACAAAGGAAGACAAGATCTTCGTCTCATTAGTCAGTGGCTTAGCCTGACTCTGCAGGTCTTAAGCCTCTAGTCCTACCTTGATTTCAGCCTGAAGTTACCTGCTATCTCCTTTAATGCTCCTACATGGCGAAGGGAAACTAGGGAGTGAGCTCAAAGCTAATTTGCAATTATTTAGGAGGGGAACATAACTGGGGAGAGTCACCATCTCCCCAACCTGACACCTGTTTTGCTAACACATAAGATACACAGCAATGCTAAACTCTGAGCCGTTTTGTTCTATATAAAGGCCACATTGTAAATTACTGAATATTTTCATACCTATCATCTCATTTTATCTTCATACCCATCCCATAAGATAAACAGGTTGCTAAAATAACAAGCTTTTACTGATGAGAATCTGCTTCTTACATGGCATTATTTATTCAGTGCTATGTTATTAAGTAGCAGAGCTGAGCCTTAAAGTCACATCTTGTCCCTGCAGGTCCCATGCCCTTACTGCCACACCCTGCCTGCTCAGAACAACTAATATGCTGCCTTATAACATCTGCAATTCCCATCCGTTTTGTCAAAGCAAAATGTAGAAATGCAAATACATAACTTTGTCTCTCCTACTAGCCCAAATGTCTAAGGGTTGATAATGTTGAATCTTGAGACATCATGGATTATAGATAAAAGCCCAGAAGAGAAATTGGACAGGAACTGGGCAGACTTCCAACATTTGCAAAGGTCCAATGAGGCTTCATTAAATTGTTAAACATGAACTCTCAAAGCAAGATATGCATCAATTTCCATATTAGATACTAGAATACATCTAATATTCAACAAAAAATTATTTTTGCCATAACTGTGATATTACAAATCATTGAGAGTTGGTATTCAAAGTAGAGCATGTGAGTAAAAAGACACCAGCCTGGTACCCCTTTATGCACAGGGAAAGTGGGTAGAGAAATTTGGCAGAAATTTTATGGAAACTATGGCAAAAATAATTTGGTTGTCAATACCTTGCAACAGTCAAGCTAACTATTTAATTACTGACTTTTCTGGATCATTTTTCACCTGTCAAACTCTCAGGGAGGTGTAGCTCTCTTGCTCCACCTCTTTCAAATGCCAGCTGATTCAATCACGAAATTGTGCATTTATATTCCTGCCTTAAGACAGTACCACACAGCAAGTTTAACTAAATTGCCAATCAGATCATCTTAAATTACCAGCAGGCCCCCTCCACCTCTGCCCAGTTCAGCACTTGCAGCAGGAACAGATGTTTGACTTCAGGAGCAACAAGTGGTCCTTGGCATGTTGCTTGAACCTCCTGGTAAAAGCCAGTCAAGACAGGGCAAGTAATGCACAGAAAGGAATCAGATGGCCCAGAGCAGACTGATCAATTGCTACCATGTTTCTGCATTTTGCCTGCAGCCTGAGAGGCAGTTTGTCTGGGATGGGAAGACTCACACTAATGTGAAGGGAAATTGGCCAGCAGGTGAAGGGTAACATATTTATTTTTCCAGGCTGCAGGGTCAGAAAGAACATTTCCCACTACTCTTCTGGGTTCTTCTCTGGCTGGTGGAGAAATTGAATTAACCTAAGACAGGTTAGTAAGAAAAAAGAACTCACCTAAGAAAATAACTATGACAAACTGAGTTGCATGTAGATTCTAAAGTAAATGGGGCAAAATGAGGGTGTTTATATTCTGAGCTAAGGAAGGTGATCGAGCCATCTAGCTTTACAGGGAGTGAGGGGGACTTACATGACAAACACCAGTGACTCAATAACCTTGATAATTATCTGTTTTCTCTGCCAGTTAGACAGTTTTCACCAGTATTACCTCCATTTATGAAGGTTAGGGTTATGGTTGTAAAGGTAATACCATCTCTTTTTTATCTTTTAATTTTATTATTATTGGATAGAGACAAAGTTGAGAATTGAGAGGAAGGTCTGGCTTCTGTAATTACTTCCTCACTGAACATGGGCATGGGCAAGTCAATCCATACTCCCAGCCTGTCTCTCTCTTTCCCTAGTGGGACAGGGCTCTGAAGAAGTGGGGTCCAGGACATATTGGTGGGGTTGTCTGCCCAGGGAAGTTTGGTTGACATCATGGTAGCATCTGGAACCTGGTGGCTGAAAGAAGAATTAACATATAAAGCCAAACACATTGTTGATTAATCATGAATCTAAAGGCTGGAATATTACAGATGAAGATTTGGGGTCTCTGTTTTGAAGATATCTAGTAAGACTATTTTAGTTATATTCCAAAGGGCCCATGACGATACTAATTTTTTCCTGAACCTACCATCTGATACACAGGTGGACCCAAGTTATTGTCTGGGGAGATGATGTCATGGCTGAAAAAAGGGCTAGAAAGCTGGATCATGGAAAAGAGTAGCTCCCAAATATGGGAAAATTGTATAAATATTGTTGACTATAGACCCCATCGATTTGATCTGGTGCTCATTCAGTTTAGGAGCTTATATAACCTCTGCGTCCCTGTAGGTCTGAGCTTGCATTCTGTGGTCATGAGTAGGAATGTTCCAAGCTGCCCCAATTTCAGGACCCATCTTCCTCAGTTGGTAGATAAAGTATGTTATCCAGCCTTCCTTCAGAGGATGGAACATTCACTACCATTGATTCACATTGAGGGCAAGATCCTATGGAGGCCCACAAGGAGGTCTATTGTGTTGTTCCTGATGGAGATGGCCAGTGACAATGGAGAGAGGGATCTATTTGAGGTCTAGGTCCATCATGTCTGTGTGGGAATTTCAGGACTCTCAACAGAAACAAAAGTCAACTGCATATTGATCAAGGACCTGGATTTTAGACGTACTTAGAGGAAAATATTGGTGTAACAATTTCCCACCTAAACCACAAGGACATCTTTGATGACACAAACCCAACTGCAAGGAAAACTAAAACAGAAACAAATCAATGGTACTACATCTCTAAAATTCTAAGCCTGCACATTTAGTATGGCTTTAGTTGTTAAGATGACAGGTGGTACTATGGTTATGGTGTTGAATTTCTCTGTTTATATATCATTTGGGGGAGGAGGAAGTTCTATTATATGTTACTGGCCAGTTTAGTGCCAATGATATTAATATAGGATCTTGTTGCTGTGTTTCCAGCATCTGGGAAGTAACAGCATGGGAGAACAGCTTTCTCATAAATAGTCAAAGTACAAGCAGAATTATTTTACAAGCCAGATGTCAGGGCCTGAGTAGCAGTCTTACCTTTTTCCATTCACTGACCGTGGATATCTTCACCTATTTGTTGCTAGATGTGTTTCTTGAGATGTCCTACTTGTAATTAGCAAGGTTTCAGGTCACTTTTCCATTGCTTTATGCAGTTGATTAGTAGAATAAAGTGCAGCATCTGATACTCCTTGTCCATGTCCCCAGAAGTTGGTCAGGATTAATTTTCCTAGCCTGGTCCTGGGGCTGTAGTAGACCATGGGGCTTTGACTACCAGCCAGATGTTTTCCTTAAACATTGGAGGGGAGTTTAGTATCCTTTTGCACCTGAATTCACTGATTAAGCACCCAGACCCACCTTTCCACCACCAACGCATTTAAAAGCTACAAATTTAAATGCAAACAAGTTCCTCCCATCATCTTTATACGTGTTAAACTTGCAGTCTTCTATTGTCTAATGTCCTCTGGTCTCACACTCTTTCTGCTTCCTCTGCAATATTGTTCTACCTCACCCTTATCACATTCTGGGCAGGTGTGCTTCCTCTACAGAGTGGTCTTTTTATAAAGTTAGGATTATTTAAAATTAATGGAAGAAATAAAAACTCAACATAATACCCATTGGACACAAGCACTGAGAGTGTGTCAGTGTGTTTGGGCTGGAGCAGAAAGGACTACTCTTCATAATATCTTCCTTGAAAATGAAAGATTGAGGGTCCTAAGTATCTGAAGTCCCTCCCTTATACCTTATCCTTCAACTTGATCCTGGTTGTAACCAAGGTAGTTACTTTATTTCACTTTTAAAAATTATCTTTGAAATTGCTTCTTAATGATATGCTAAATTTTAAACAGAAATGATCAAGTAAATGGCATTATAACTGATTTCTAATGTGTGCTTTGACTAAAACACTGTAGTGATTTGACTATAATCTTTATTTAAGCTTTCTTAATCCTTGCCTTAATGTGCAACTCTTCAGACACTGGAAATTTTATAATGTTTGATGCCTACTGAGCCCTCAAGTTGAGGAGCTTCCATCACTCTCCTTTGATTAACACTATACTTTTGGGATATATGAAAGAAAACTAGGACTGGTAAAATAGCTCACTTGCACAGTGAGCTCCTTTATCATGAGGGCAACTCAGGATGAAGCCTGGAACACACTGCATTGGGAGACATTTTGAGGGAACAATGAAATTAATTATGCAATAATTTCACTCGATGAGTAAACAAGAATTCTAGTTTTAAGTAATTCAGGAATTTACTTACACCTCCTTTTTCTGACAAAAACAAGGTGACAATTTTGAATTCATGTACAGAGGGTGTTCTCTGTGGTTTAGGTGAAAGTCCTTCAGCAACAGTAGACAAGAAGAGCAATAAATAACTGTGACAGCACTGGCATCAGGGGTATTACACCTGGATCATGATGTGGAGATGTATTCTACTGCCTTTGTCATTTGTGGAGTCCTTCTGTTTCATGGTCTTCATCCTTTCTCTGCCTGTCTTTATTAAATATTTGACTTAAGCCTCATTCAATGGGTTAAAATGTTTATATACATATATATTCAAGACTATAAAACAATTGTTTCAACCTGCTATGTGCACAGTACTGCTTTGTACTTCCTTGCATATGAAGTAATTGTTTTTTGTTAGCTTTTTTAAATTTTTATTAGTGATTTAATATTGATTTGTGCAGTTTTTCTATGGTCCTGCCCTCTCTTTCTTTCTACATCGCACCTACACCTATTTGTATTTCCAAATGCCCTTCCTTTTTTCTTCTCTATCTGGGTCTTGTTAGAATTAGAGTTCAAAACCCTCTGGCCAGCTTTCCCTAATATTTGTCTCCTCCTGGGATTATGGACAAAAATTATTTTTGGGGTGCACAAGATGGGAGGTCTAGATTCTGTAATTGCTTCTCTGCTGGACGTGGGCATATGATTGACCCATACCCCATCCTGTTTCTATCTTTCCCTAGTGGGGTAGGGATCTGGAGAGGTGTGGTTCCAGGATACATTGGTGAGGTTGTCCACCCAGGGAACTCAGGATAGAATCATAGTAGCATCTGAAACTTGGTGGCTGAAGGGCAATAAGATATAAAGCAGGACAAAACCATTAATAATCAGGAACCAAAAGAGTAGGAATACAGAGGATGAGAATAGGGATCTTAGGGTGGAAAGAATATAGAAAGTTTATTTTAGGTATGTTTTTAGGGGGTCCATGACTTTAGTAAATTTTGCTTGAGGTTGAGCTAGTATGCAGGTATACTAAAAATATTGTTGGTGGGGGTCGGGCGGTGGCGCAGTGGGTTAAGCGCATGTGGCGCAAAGCGCAGGGACCGGCGTAAGGATCCCGGTTCGAGCCCCCAGCTCCCCACCTGCAGGGGAGTCGCTTCACAGGCGGTGAAGCAGGTCTGCAGGTGTCTGTCTTTCTCTCCTCCTCTCTGTCTTCCCCTCCTCTCTCCATTTCTCTCTGTCCTATCTAACAACGAATTGCATCAACAAGGGCAATAATAATAACCACAACGAAGCTACAACAAGGGCAACAAAAGGGGGGGAAAAATGGCCTCCAGGAGCGGTGGATTCATGGTGCAGGCACCGAGCTAGCCCAGCAATAACCCTGGAGGAGGAAAAAAAAAATTGTAAAATATGTAATCAACTTAAAAAATATATATATATATTGTTGGTGGATGGGGTGTGGGTAGGGGAGCAGGTGGTAGAACTTGGGGTTAAGTGCACATAATATGAAGCCCAAGGACCAGTGAAAGGAGCTCTGTTCAAGCCCCAGGCTTCCCACCTGCCCCAAGGTCCCTACCTACAGGGGGGAAGCTTCGTAAGCAGTGAAGCAAGTCTGCAGGAATTTTTCTCTCTGTCTTCCCCTCCTCTCTTAATTTCTCTCTGTCCTATCCAACAACAAAACAACAACAAAATATGAAATAAAAAAAAGGCCACCAGGGGCAATGGATTCATGGTTCATGGTACAGGCACCGAGCCCCAGAGATAACCCTGGAGGCAATATATGTATGTCTAGGAAGATGATTTCAGATTTGAGGATGGGGCTTAAAATATGAATTAGAGCAGAGAGGAGAGCAGCTCCAAAACTGGCCCAAAATAGGAGAGCAGCAAGAACCAGTGTGATGCCAAGGGGAGGCCTGAAGGGGGGGCGTTTGTAGCAGATTAGAAGTTTACTATAACTAATAACTCCATTATAGTTGGAAGTCCTTTCTAGTATTATTTTAAGGTTGTTTAAATAGTTTAAACTCAATAAAATGTGGAAAGGTAAACAGAAGAACCATGGTTAGAAGCCTCAGGCATGAGAATCATTAACATAATCATTGCACTATCTGCCCCGCCCATAACTCATACAGTTTTCAGGATTAAATGTTTCACATTAGTACCAAGACATAAAAAATATCAAAAGAGGAAAAAACAATTTTTTGGATTGTTTCTGAATGTCTCTAGAAATCATGGCTGCGTCCAGCATTTTTTTTTTAAGTCAATGTCATACAAAAATTCAGTCATTCAAATCACTCTCTTACGAAACAACTTGAACCAGATTATCCAGATCTCACCATGTAGCATCATGAGTCCCCGGAGGGTGTCCTAGTCCAAAAAGTTCCTCAAAATTCTATTTAGGGTGCTTCTGAGTGTTCCTGCAGGATTGCAGGCATCCATTTTTAAAAATGTCTTCCCATCGAAGAAAGAATGGGATCAGGAGAGTAGAACTAACCACTTGTCTCCATTCTTGGGGACTGCCAGGGTACTGGAGAATGCTCCTCAAATTAGAGTAGTCCTTCTCCATGGGAAACATGCAAGAAGAAGTCCAGAAAGTCCCAGGGGAAATCTCTGTGAATATCCCAAGCTCTATGATCACGGTCATGAAGAACCAAATTGTGGCCTGGAGCAAAATGTAGTCCTTCTCCTCAGGAAACATGGGAGAGGGAATCCAGAAAGTTCAAGGAGAAATCTCCGTGCATCTTCCAAGCTCTATGATCACGGTCATAAGAAACCAAAGTTCTTGGTCAGGGAATCAAAGTGTGGCCCAGAGCAAAATGTTCGACAGAGAAAGACAGAGAAACTGTCTTATGATGAAACAGTAGATGCTTTGGCAAACCTCTTCATAAGTAGAAAGGCAACCCATGGCGGATGGGTAGCCAACTTTACTTATCTGGGGGATGGGTGGGTTAGGTCACATGTTGGTGCCGGTCCCTGTTTCAAGGCGCCATTAAGCCGGACTAGCTTCACGGGCAGAGACAGATGACCAGGGACTCATGGCTGAGTGGTACACAGATCAGTCTTTATTCATGTGGAATGCAGCGCAATCTAAGCCAAGCTAAGCTAAACTAAAAACTGAACTAAAACTAACAATCCTGTCCTTATATATACTTGCCAAATAGGGTGTAAACAGGATGTGATGTAGAGAGGGTGGAACAAAAAGAGATTGGTGAAAATCAGGGTGTGACAAGGAGAGGGGGCAGAGCAGGCGAGAATTCTACCACTGAACCACCAATGCCCTGGAGGGAGAGTGGTGCTTAGTTAACAGTGGTTTATGTAAATAGAATACAATGTTAAAGCAGGGGGGATTAAACCAATGAAACAAAAGGAGTTTTCAGAAGCAGAATTAGAAGCATACCAACATAAACACACACATGTATACATATATATACATATATGTATGTATATATATTCATAGGTAAGGTAAAACATTTTGGTCAAAAACAGACTGCATATACAACAGTAGTCTAAACTACACCCATGCCTAGGTGCATGTAGACTATAAGCAGCGAGTATTTTTATGCATAATCTCTAAAGCACTCATACAACTAAAAAATGACCTAGTAATACATTTCTCAGAAAGAGTTTCTAAAATTGAGTGATGTCTGATCATATTTTCTCAATCCACTCATGGACATTTAAGTTAACACACTACGTTGGTAATTATGAATAACATTGCTAGGATCACAGGTTTGCTGATATCTTTTCTAGATGGTGATGTCATTTCCTTTGGGTGTATGTAACTGCGTAGATTTATTCAATTATGAGACAGTTGGGTTTTTTTAAATATTTTATATTACTTACTTTTGGATAGAGACATAAATTGAGAGGAAAGGTGGAGAGAGAGAAAAAGGGAGAGAGACATACCTGTAGCACTGCTTCACTTCTTAAGAAGGTTCCCACTCTGTAGGTAGGGACTGGGAACTTGAACCTGGGTCCTTGAACACTAGTTCTCATTCTCTCATTCTCTTATTCTCTCTCTCTCTCTCTCTTTCACTTCTTCAGAAGCATCCATAATGTTTTCCATTTTTGACTACACAAATGTACATTCCATCCAGTAGTATCAGAGGTTCTCTATTCTAAATATTCCCAAAACCAAATCTGCTTCTTGCTTATTATTTAATTTACTGAAAATAAAGATTTGAAGTTAAAATGAGAATTGTACTCATCTGAAGAAAGAAGACAAAAGTGTTCACAAAATGGAAATGTAGCTAGTCAGACACAGTACCAAAGCACAGGGTTGACTGGATTGGTACTTCCAGAGGACCCTGGATTTTCATCATGCTCTAAATTTTGTCTTTGTTGCCTTTTCTCTTGTCATTAGTTTTCTCAGTAATAGTTAGCATCTTCATCACTGTCACCAATGAAAACCATATCTACACATTAAGTAGCAAATTTCCACAAAAGAGAAACAGAACAAATGCATAAAATATACAAAAATGAGAAAAACATTGGCATATAGCTACATTTATTTTTCAAAATCTAGGTTCAGATTAATATATTCATTTGTAGACATAACATAATACCTCACCTGTTATATATATACTAGTGATTTAATAGTGACCGAGAAGATTCCACACAATTCCCACCACCATATCCCATCCCCTCCATTGGAAGGTTCCCTACTCTTTATCCCTCTGGGAATATGGACCAAAGATCTCTATGGAGTGTGGAAGGTGAAAAGTCTGGCCTTTATGATTGCTTCTCCACTAGATATAGGCATTGACAGGTCAACCCATACCTTCAGCCTGTTTATATCTTTCTTAGTTTGATATGGCTCTAGGAAAGAGGTTCCAGGACACATTGGTGAGGTTGTCTGCCCAGGGAAGTCAAGTAAATGTCATGGTAGCAACTGCAACTTGGTGACTATAAAGTATTAAGATATAAAGCAGAACAAACTGTTTAATAGTTAGAAACCTAACTTCCCTTACTTACTCACTTTCT
Source organism: Erinaceus europaeus (assembly GCF_950295315.1). Taxonomy (NCBI): domain Eukaryota; kingdom Metazoa; phylum Chordata; class Mammalia; order Eulipotyphla; family Erinaceidae; genus Erinaceus; species Erinaceus europaeus. Next base: position 192,185,829 of record NC_080162.1, read on the forward strand.
CTGAATCTAGCTGTTACCGTTCATTTAGCTTGCTGCAAATAATGAGTAGACATTCTTAGACATGGGTACACACTTTTCCAATTTTACTGCATGTAACCTATGCTAGTACACAGAATTGACTCACTTCAACTTTGTTGAAGACAAGAGTATCCCCAAGATCATTTGCTGAAAGACAGAGAATTGAAAGCATCCCATACTATTCATCCAGCCTTTTCAAATGCCTGAGTCATACATAGTTTGTTTCTGCTGTGAAGCTAAAGCTTTTATTTATTTATTTTTTATTTATTATTTAAGAAAGGAGACATTAACAAAACCATAGGATAGGAGGGGTACAACTCCACACATTTCCCACCACCCAATCTCCATATCCCATCTCCTCCCCTGATAGCTTTCTCATTCTCCATCCCTCTGGGAGTATGGACCCAGGGTTGTTGTGGGTTGCAGAAGGTGGAAGGTCTGTTTTCTGTAATTGCTTCCCCGCTGAACATGGGTGTTGACTGGTAGGTCCATACTCCCAGTTTGCCTCTCTCTTTCCCTAGTAGGGTGGGTCTCTGGGGAAGCTGAGCTCCAGGACACATTGGTGGGGTCTTCAGTCCAGGGAAGCCTGGCTGGCATCCTGATGACATCTGGAACCTGGTGGCTGAAAAGAGAGTTAACATACAAATCCAAACCAATTGTTGAAGAATCATGGACCCAAAGTTTGGAATAGTGGAGAGGAAGTGCTGGGGGGGGGGGGGTACTCACTGCAAACTCTAGGGTACTTCTGCTTTCAGGTATATATTTTGCCCTAGTTTATGGATATGTGTGAACATATGCTCTCTCTCACAGAACCTGGTCTATATCTAGGTTTTGGGACTTTGTTAGAAAGTGAACCACCTGGGATGAAATTAGAGTGTACTATGAAAGGAAAGGTCTCACCCAAGTAGTGAAGCTGAAGGGTTGTCATTCCACACCTGAAGTCTCTGGACACAGTCTGAGCTGAAGCATGTTGAGGTGGCACTCATTGCATTGATTAGGTTGCGATCGGCTGATGCAATATTATTTGATATGGATTGGGAGAGGCATGCGGGAAAGTGGACCCTATCCTAAGGTTCCAGGACTGGGGGAACTATAGGCTCTATAGTGGAAATGTGAGGTTCCTGCTGTCTTAGGGTTCAAAAAGACAAAGGATAGTTATTGTTATCATCACATTATTTATGTTAAGTGAGCTAAATCAGAAAGATAAAGATGAGTATGGGATTATCCCACTCATCAACAGAAGTTGAGAAAGAAGATCTGAAAGGGAAATTAAAAGCAGGATCTGACTAAATTGAAAGTAGGGCACCAAAGTTAAAACCCTGTGGTGAGGGGTAAACATGAGGCTTCCTGGGCCAGTGGGGGTGGGTGGGTGGGATGGGACATAGTCTTTTGGTGGTGGGAATGGTGTTTATGTACACTCCTATCAAAGTGTAGTCATATAAATCACTAGTTAATTAATATGAGAGGGGGAAAATTGATTGTATGTCTCGAAGTTTTTAAAACACAGACTGAGTCTTTTTAATATATAGGCTGTGTATTTGATATGCAGACTCTCTCAAAAGCCTAGACCAAGTAGATCAGAAGCAACCGGTGGCACAGGTATATATACAAGATACTGGGTACTATACAGAAAACTCTAACAAAAGGACTTTTCAAAGCTAAAGCATTTTTAAGACAAAAAATCTTAAAAGTCTAGATTTTAAATGTGTGGCTTTACTGAACACAAATCAGACTTATAGGCATCAAAGGCCTAGCCACCATCAATTTAATGGGTGACAGAACAGATAAAGATACTTTATCAATATCTATTCGCTGAAAAGGGACAAATCTGTCTACATAATTAGCAAAGAGACTGAGAATGAAAGTGATACTACTAATGCATTTTTTGGAGCTATCCCCACAGTCTGGACCTTGTTTAAGTCAAATGGTGCAGCTATAATAGATTCTATTCCATTTCAATAAAAACCATTTTTTTATGTCATTTCAGGAAAGAAAATAATTTTAAACACTAGGGAATTGCTCTTTTTGTTTTTATTTTTTCTACCAGAAACACCACCCCAAACCTATGCAGTCTAAGACCTTTAAATCTCTTACCTGCCTGTTTCCCAATCAGGAAATAAATAACCAAAACACTTAGGTAGTTAAGTAGCTATTGATTCTGAAACTTGACTTTTTAATATCCTTAGGATCCCAGTTTGACATGAAAAGGCTCTAGTGATTTGTTTTGTTAAAGTTGCCTCCCTCACTAAAACTGTTTCCTAGATTTAATAAATGAAAGACATAAAAACCACAGTGAAAGGCAATGGTCAGAACTGAGTTACTTGCACTAGTAATTGACTATTCAAGTACCATGCAGTCTAGGTTATTTTTTTAAGTATTTTTTTTTTCTCCAGGGATATTGCTGGGCTTAGTGCCTGCACCATAAATCCACCGCTCCTGGAGGCCATTTTTTCCCCTTTTGTTGCCCTTGTTGTAGCCTCGTTGTAGTTATTATTATTATTACCATTGTTGATGTTGTTCGTTGTTGGATAGGACAGAGAGAAATGGACAGAGGAGGGGAAGACAGAGAGGGGAGAGAAAGATAGACACCTGCAGACCTGCTTCACCGCCTGTGAAGCCACTCCCCTGCGGGTGGGGAGCCTGGGGCTCGAATTGGAATCCTTACACCGGTCTTTGTGCTTTGCGCCACATGCGCTTAACCCACTGCGCCACCACCCAACCCCCCAATATTACTTTTTCAAAAAATATTCCACTTACATGACAAAAATCAAAGTGGTAGTTCCCAGGGGCTAGGGGATGTGTGGGCTAAGAGGTATGTGTTTTTGCATGGGTACAGAGTTTCAGTCTGGTCTGAAGAAAGCATTCTGGAGGTGGACGGTGGTGAGACAGCCCAGGAGCTCAGATGTGCTGAATGACAGACTTGTACTTAACAATACTGAAAATGGCAGATTTTGTTATGGATTTTTGTTAGATTTAAAAATAAATCTAAGAGTATAGTTTAGCTACCTTGTTTTCAAATCAGTAATCATTAATCGGTGGGAAAGAAAGTTGGCTCATGTATTCCTCAAATAAAAAATCGTACTTAGATTTCAAAAGGACCCATCTTCCTCTTGTTTAATAAAGGTCAGCTTTCAGGGGTTTGAAAGTTAAGAACATTTCAGTGGCAAATCTTTTAGTTCTTTTTGACAGGTGATATAAAATATGCTTCCTTGGAGATTTGTTTTGATTTCTCCTCTGCCATGTATCATGTACCAAAAAAAAGATGTATCATGAAACCAAAAGCCAGGTTATTCTATGTCTAAGAAAGGTAGAAATTTACTTGAAGAATTTTTAAAAATGATTAAAAGGGGAAGCTTATAAAGAAGAAGGACTAGCAGGGCTGGGTTGTGGTGCACCTGGCTGAGCGCACATGCTACAATATGCAAGGACCTGGGTTCAAGCTCCAGGTCCCCAACTGCAGGGAAATGCCTTGCAAGTGGTGAAGCAGTGTCACAGGTATCTTTCTATCTATCTCACTCATTATTACTCTCTCCCCTCTATACTTCTGGATGTTCCTATCTAATAAATAAATTGAAAAGATAATAATTAAAAAATTAACAAAGAAAATTTATATAAAAAAAGGAGACCAGCTCATATCAACACCTAGAGCTATGCTGTACCTGTGTCTAACTGCTTCATTTCCTTTATCTTGTACTCCTGCATGAGTACGTGTGCAAAAACACACATCACCTGTGGGTGCTGAGCTGTTATTAGCAGTGTTCTGCACCACACCCTTGATATCTAACACAGCCTTGCCACATACTAGTTGATTGATAAATGTCTGTGAAGTTAATAAGTCAATGAAGACACTGGATAAAATACGTAGTGATTCATAAGTTCCCAAATTCAGTTCAAAGTACATATCTAGTTGTTTTTCCCCCCTTTAATTCTTGTCTACTAAATTAGCTGTACAACATCAAGCACTCCCTGCAAGCTCTCTGACTGTCCATGCATTGTTTACAAAAGGAAATACAAGCCTCTTCTAACTGCAATATTAGATAATCTCATCCTGGATATTTTTTTTAAAAAACCTTAGAAAGAGCAACCAAAACACCAAAGCAAATCCCACAACTGTTCCTACCCCTCCCTGAAAATTGTGATAAAAATGTAAAGCAACTATTTATTAAAGTAAATTTCAAAACAACAGTATTAAAAGCCATTAATTTTCTTTTTTTCCTCCAGGGTTATCACTGGGGCTGGGTGCTGGCACTATGAATCTACTGCTCCTATGTTGTGACCCCCACATCCTTACCAGCACTTGATATTACTTCTCTTTCTGATAAAAATCCAAATCAAACAACAACAACAACAAAAAAACCCTTCTAGCTGGTGTGAGGTGGCATCTCACTGTGCTTTTAATTTCATTTATTTAATGATTATTAGGGTTTCATTTACTATTGAGTTGTATGAGTTCTGTATGTATTTGGAATATTTCTTGGTCAAATTTGTACTAGTTATTGAATTGCAGGGCAAGCTCTGGAAGGCCTACCCTGTCCACCCCATGCCCACCACTCTGTTGGCCACTAGAGAGGTGTTGTAGAGGAGGAAGAGAACAGGCCACGGTGGGGATGAGAGCACAGAGTGAGGACTCTGGACACCATGGCAGGGGATAGTGTGTTTATTGAAGACAAAGGCAGGGTTTATATGGGGTAAAAAGTAGCCAGGTGCTGGGGCAGGATGATGGGGCAACAAGCCGAATAAGGGCAAAAGTTTGACGGCAAGAACCAATCAGATATTCTAGACTCTAGCTTCCTTCTAATGACTCCGGCTTTTGACTTCCCCTTACCCAGGGCATGGAACTGAAGAATGAGGAAGGGGCTCTTTGGGTTTATCCACATTCTATTGAGCAAATCAGGTTTATCCAGACCAGGTGGAGTGGGAACAGTTGCAGCCTCTGGGTCTAACAAGATGGAGGTCAAGGAGCATTTGGAAGGCTTATAGGCGAATGCCTTCCATCCTCACGAAGAGGTATCTGGGGTTCTAACCAAGCTCAATCCACTGTGTCCCCTCAGTTTAATAACAATTAACAAGAGTGTAATATAACAGGGATACAATTCCATACAGTTCCCACCACCAGAGTTCCCTGTCCCATCCCCTTCTTTGGAAGTTTCTCTATCATTTATCCCTCTGGGAATATGGACCAAAATCCTTTTGAGGGTGCGGAAAGTGGAAGGTCTGGCTTCTGTAACTGCTTCTCTGCAGGACGTGAATGTTGGCAGGTTGATCCACAACCCCAACCTGTTTCTATCTTTCCCTAGTAGGGTAGGGCTCTGGAAAGGTAAGACTTTGGGACATATTGGTGAGGTCATTTGCCCAGGAAAGTAAAGATGGCATCATGGCAGCATCAGCAACTCGGTAGCTGAAAGATGGTAAAATATAAAGCAGCACAAATTGTATTTGGCATATTGAAGTTGTACTGGATAGATAGTTTGCAAATACTTTAATTTCATAGGCTGTCTTTTCATTTGCGTGGAATTTCTCTTGCTGTTGAGAGCTTTTTAGCTTAACATAACCCCACTTGTTTGCTTTGTTGCTTTTGTTTTAAGAAGAATGTTCTTTAAAATTATGTAACAGCATGAACTACTGTACCAAATATGATGTTATGTGAAACAAGATTCATAAAGACAAAAGCAACTATTTGCACAAATATTTTACTTGAGAGACAGAATGGCTAGAAGTCTAATACAAGATTTCCTGATTATAGGTATCCATGGTTATACTGAGAAGCAAAGACCATTCATGGACTGAATGAAAGACGTTTGGGAGCTAGATGGAGAAGAGAAATAAAACTGACGCCCAGGATAGCCCTTAGTTCAAATTCATTCCTGAAGTCTATCAACCACCCTTCTCTCTGCTTCGGGAGATCAACCTTAGCCTTTTTCTATGTCATCCCTTTGTGTAGGGAAAAGGCAATGAGGAAAGGAAAGAAGAGGGTAAGCAGGAGAAAAGGAGAAAGGGAATAAGAAAGGATAGAAAGAAAGAAGGAGGAATGGACAAAGGGAGAAAGTACTGGGTTCTCAGTGTTATTGGTAACTGTTTCCCTGGTTTTTTTTTGTTTTTTTTTAAATTTTTTATTTAAGAAAGGATTAATGAACAAAAACATAAGGTAGGAGGGGTACAACTCCACACAATTCCCACCACCCAATCTCCATAACCCACCCCCTCCCATGATAGCTTTCCCATTCTCTAGCCCTCTGGGAGCATGGACCCAGGGTCATTGAGGGTTGCAGAAGATAGAAGGTCTGGCTTCTGTAATTGCTTCCCCGCTGAACATGGGCGTTGACTGGTCGATCCATACTCCCAGTCTGCCTTTCTCTTTCCCTAGTAAGGTGTGTCTCTGGGGAAGCAGAGCTCCAGGACACATTGGTGGGGTCTTCAATCCAGGGAAGCCTGGCCAGCATCCTGGTGGCATCTGGAACCTGGTGATTGAAAAGAGAGTTAACATACGAAGCCAAACAATTTGTTGAGCAATCATGGATCCCAAGCTTGGAATAGTGGAGAGGAAGTGTTAGGGAGGTACTCACTGCAAACTCTAATGTACTTCTGCTTTCAGGTATATATTTTGCAGTAGTTTATGGATATGTGTGAACATAAGCTCTCTCTCACAGAAACTGGTGTATATCTAGGTTATGGGACTTTGTTAGAAAGTGAACTACCTGAGATGAAATTAGAGTGTACTATAAAAGGAAAGGTCTCACCCGAGTAATGAAGCCGAAGGGTTGTCATTCCACATGTGAAGTCTCTGGACACAGTCTGAGGTGAAGCATGTTGAGGTGGCAATCGTTGCGTTGGTTAGGTTGTGATCGGCGGATGCAATATTATTTGGTTTGGATTGGGAGACGCATACGGGAAAGTGGGCCCTGTCCAAGGGTTCCAGGACTGGGGGAAGTAGAGGCTCTATAGTGGAGATGTGAGGTTCCTGCTGTCTTAGGGTTCAAAAAGACATTCGATAGTTAATGTTATCATCACATTATTTGGTAATTGGGTTAACTTTGAAAAGTCCTTTTGTTAGGGTTTGCTGTACAGTATCCAGTATCTTGTATATAGCTGTGCTATAGGATGCTTCTAATCTACTTGGTCTAGGCTTTTGAGAAAGTCTGCATATCAAATACACAGCCTATATATTAAAAAGATTCAGTTTGTGTTTTGAGAAACTTTGAGACATACCCTGTTTTATATGCATCAGAGTCTTACTGACATTATAGCTTCTTCTTTTCTTTATTACTGCTCAGACCTTTTGTGAAGCCTCCTCTTCTCTTAAGAATTTGCGTGGGATGGGATAGATAGGAGGAACCCTGCCAATTAAGTGCTCTTAGGCCAAATAATGCTCTCGCAGCCCAACCTATTCATTAAATTGATTCGTTAGCTAATTCAATCTCGATTTGAATGACTAAAGTAAACTCAGCAGTGCAGAGTTCTACTGTGGAACCTCTTCACAGAAATATCAGAACAGATAGTAAAGAACTACACAGTTCACCTAATCTCATCTGTTCTTTCCTACCTTTGGGTTCCTGTTCATTTAACAATTTCTCCTGCTTCATGTCTTCATTCATCACTTTGCAGATACTCCTATGATGCCATCCTGACTCACCTCTCCATAGCCTTTTCCACCAGGGAAAGACAGAAGCAGTCTGGGGGTGTAGATCCACCTGCTAATATCCATGTCTCCAGAGAAGCAAATACAGAGGCTAGACCTTGTACCTACCGCACCCCATCAAGAATTTTGGTCCATACTCCCAGGGGGATAAAGGATAAAGAAGCTTCCAATGGAAGGAATAGGACAGGGAACTCCGGTGGTGGGAACTGTATGGAATTGTACCCCTGTTTATCTTACAATCTTGCTAATCATTATTAAATCAAGAATAATTTTTTTTTTAAAGAACGATAGTTCATATGCTGTGGTTGCAGCAAAGACTCCACTGAGTGCCTTCTTGGGCCTTGCTTTTCCTGAGCCCATGTGGCTTTGGAGAAGGCAGTGCTGTGCTTCTTCTTTTGTCTCAGGTCTGAATGTCTCTCTCAAATTGCTGCAGCTTCTTAAACTTCACCACAGGCCTTTGCTCACCCTCCTGCCCTCCTCACTCCCTCTATCAATCCATTTTTTTTCTATAAGATTCCATCATACAACAACTCACTGATCTACCCAGAGTCCTAGAGTTTTGTCTAACATGGAGAAAAAAAAATCATATTCTTTTCCTAGACATCAGTATTCACAGAGCTTACATTACTAATGGAGGATGTTTGAAGAAATGGCTCCTGAGTCCAGTTCAGTGTCATCTCAGTGACTTCACATTTCTCAGAACAGTCTCGAGCACTTTTTCTCCACCGGCCTCCTCCCTTCTCTTTCTTTTCTTCCCTGGCAGGCATTCCCAGCAACCTCCTTAAAATTGACTTTATCACTCTGGCCAGGGGTTTCCAGCTTAGACCAACACTACCTGAAATAGGCATCATCCTGTGATTTGACTTTAATTCGCTAGCGTTCTCTGAGGTTTGGAAACAAAGCCTGAGCTCATTAAAAATAGTCTCTTTTGTCTTACAGATCATCTCCTTGTGGGTGTATTTCTTTCAGGGACTACATATGAAGAACTAGATTAAGTAATGGCAGGACTTAAGTGTTTCTGGCTAGCTTGGCAATATTGTGCTGAACAACACATCAATAATTTTTACTTATGCTTTGTTGATTAATAAATTGCCCTCCACTCCTTAGCTTCTAGTTGTCATCTGCCAGTAATGGAGACAGTGGGGTGCTGAGGATGCAGATGTTGCTTCTACTCTGCTTTCATATTTGAAGGGCTCATCCATTTGAGCTAATTTCCCTGCACTGGCTGTGTGACCTTGGGGAAGTAACTTAACCTCTCTTGACACCGTTTCGCATTTGTAAAATGAGGTCAGTGAACTAGATGATCTCTACAGTCATTCCTATTTAGAAAACTATAATCCTTCTTGATTTTATAAATGAAGCCCAGCTGGACTTGAGGCCCTAGGGAGCTATTAAAGAACAGAGCAGGTATTGAGCCCAGGGAGGGGAGATGGGATTACACACACACACACACACACACACACACACACACACACACACGTACACACGCACACACGTACACACGCACACACACACATGCACACGATGTCCAGAAAGAAATAGTGCCATTTCTTCATTTGTAAAAAATTGTTCTCAACACCAGAGCTTTGGCTTTTTTTTTCTCCCTGATGTCTGGGTCCCAGAAGATAATGTGAGCAAGCAGCAGGCTGTATGAGAGGCATCTCAAGGCCCTGCTGGCTGTATTTTGCAAAGAGTGCTTCACTGGCCCTGCTGCTACTGGAAGCAAACCTACCTGCCCTCAGTCTGGGCCCTGCAGTGCACGCAAGCTGAGCACATTCATTTCTAACTGCCTGCTGTCACAATATCTAGTGCCTTCCTGAGACAGGAGGTCAGCATTCTTTGTGTGGGTGTCACCATTCCCTTTCACCTTTTCTCTGACATGAGAAGCCTTTCTGTGCCCTTGGCTGGTGCCCTGTCCTCTCTCCATTTTTGATGGCAGCACACAGCTTCCATTGCACATAGAGCCAATGTGACCAGAATGTGTGAAAGAATGCCTGGCATATGTACCCGGGGATATATGGCATAGCCAGCTCATTACCAACAGCTCCGCTGCCTCAGCAACTAAAGAAAATGGGCCGGAAGTGTCATAAGGGGACCTGACTTTGATAGCAAGTCTCAACAGATTGAACAACAGACTCTGACCTCATCTGAGAGCTTCACCGTGCCAGGCCCACCTGACCCAGGGCCAGATGACACGTTGTTTTTGGTGACAGGGCTTTTGGCTTGGATATGAAGACTCTAAACAAAGAAGGAGAGTTTCAGAAGATCTTGGCCCCAATGGCCTCTATTCAGTCGCGGCAACAAGAATTGACTTGTACATTCTGTTTTAGCTTCAGGACACAGGATACGCCAGGGAACAAGGCACTCATAAATTAGCCTTCAGTGGAAGTCACCTGATATTTGTGGGCTCTGTGGACTTATAAGTGAAGACTTCCTCCATACTGCTGGTGGAAATCAGGTAGAGGAATCAATCACAAACAGAAATCTACACTTTCCTCCTGGTCTTTACTTGCCAGTTTTCTACACTAATCTTGCCTTTCAACTTTACATTTTTTTAAATATAGTCAGACTTGTCAATGCCCATTTCCAGCAGAGAAGCAATTACAGGAGCCAGACCTCCCACCTTCTGCACCCCATCATGATCCTGGGTCCATGTTCCCAGAGGATAAAGAATAGGGGAGCTTCCAATAGAGGAGAGGAATATGGAACTCTGGTGGTGGGAATTATGTGGAATTGTATCCCTCTTACACCACAATCTTGTCAATCATTATTAAGTCACTAATAAAAAATTACTTTAAAAAAGAAAGATAATGGGAGTCAGGCGGTAGCGCAGTGGGTTAAGCACAGGTGGTGTAAAGTGAAAGGACTGGCGGAAGAATCCCTGTTCGAGCCCCGGCTCCCCACCTGCACGTAAGTCACTTCACAGGCGGTGAAGCAGGTCTGCAGGTGTCTTTCTCTCCTCCTCTCTGTCTTCTCCTCCTCTCTCCATTTCTCTCTTTCTATCCAACAATGATGACATCAATAACTACAATAATGACTACAACAATAAAACAACAAGGGCAACAAAAGGGAATAAATAAATAAATTTTAAAAGAAAGAAAATATGTTCATGAGTTTTAATAATGTAAAAGTGGTGACGGGTTTAATTTGAATAAAGGAGAACAAAAAAATTCTGTAAAATATGCAGAACTTTCCCAAATTCCATTTTCTTGGCTTCTAACCATAACTCCTGGTGTTAGTGGGTGAGTGCATCTGTGAGCTGAAATTATGGCTCTTTAAAAACATTTTTAAAAGGTGTATGAGGGGCCCAGGTAGAGAGTCACACCATAGAGTATACATATGACTATCACCAGGACTTGAGTTCAAGCCTCCGGTCCTCATTTGTGGGGAGGGAAAGCTTCATGAGTGGTGGAGCATTATAGTGGTGATAGTGGTCTCTACTTCTCTCTCTCTTTCTCTCTCTCTCTCTCTCTCCCTCTCTCTCTCTCTCTCTCAAATAAATAAATAAATAAATAAGTACGGGGGCCGGATGGTGGCACACCTGGTTAAGTGCGCATATTATAATGTGCAAGGACCCAGGTTCAAGCCTCTGGTCCCCACCTGCAGGGAGAAAACTTCATAAGTGGTGGAGCAGGGCTGCAGGTACCTCTTTCTCTTCCTTTCCTCCTTCTCTCTCAATTTCTGGATGTCTTTATCCAATAAATACAGATAATTAAAATTTTTTTAAAAAAGGACATGGTCACCAGGAGTGATGGAGTGGTACAGGCACTGAGCCCCATCAACAACTCTAATGACAAAAAAAAAAAAAAACAACAACAACAAGAAAAAACCACTTCTGTGTGGTGATGTGATGTGCATGTTGGGGGTTAATTTCTGAAGTGATCTCATTAATTGTATGTCCCATGCAGAGAGGAGAACTGTTCCTTGGAAACTGAGGCTGAAAACTAACGATCACATCCCTTCTGCAGACTTGACAGGTAGCTGAGGCATGTAGGTCCTGAGTCACCCAGGGGGACTCAGGTCTGCAAACTGGAAAAGTCTTGGTCAAGTTCACATAAAGATTAATGGTGAAAGTTCATGTTGGAGTGTAGGGACAGATGCCTGGCCTGTGTTTTCTACCTGCCTGACCTGGAACAAGTTACATAGATTTCCAAGCTTCAACTTTTTCACATGAGACAACAGGGAGAACCAAAGGATTTAATCCCATAGGTTGATTGTGAGGATTAAAATGGGATGAGGCATACAAAATCACATAAAAATTAAGTCATGTCGTATCCTTGACTGGGCCTCCCTGGCTATGGTGGCCACAAATGCTCTCCTAGTTGCTCTCAGTTTGAGGACTTAGACATGTGTTTCCATGCTGTCAACCTTGATTTCTGGGCTGGGTGGTGGCACAACTGGTTGAGCACACATGTTACAATGCACAAGGACTGGATTCGAGTCCCCCCCGTCCCCAGCTGCAGGGGGAAAGCCTTGAGAGTGGTGAAGCAGGGCTGCAGGTGTCTCTCTTTCTCTCTCCTTCTCTATCTCCCCCTACCTCATGGATTTCTGGCTGCCTCTATCCAATAAGTAAAGATAATAAAACATTAAATAAATAAATAAACCTTGATTTCCTAGGAAGAAGAAAAAATCTAGAATGTAAAAAAACACCTTCAAATGTAAATGGTTATTGTACATAAGTAGAATACTGAGGACACCTGATTTTATCGATTTCTATTTACAAAGGCCACGTATATCTCCCAAGAGAATTCAGACACTGACACATTGTTTGAAGCAAAGTGAGTGGCTGTTTTCTCCAGGACTCAGAGTAGCTGACTCCTGGAGAATGACAATGGCTTGTCATTGACACTCAAGAGTCCTTTTGAAACTTCCAGCAACACTCCCACCTTCACACCTGCTAATCATGCGTGGAACACCAAGGAAATACACTTTCCCCCTGCTTGAGCAGCTGAATGTGAGCACAGCTCACTGGTGTCTTGGGCCCTTGCCTGTCTGGCCTCAGATACAAGACATCTATCAATATAGAAGGGCCCAGCAGGGGTAATTCACCTTTTCCTCCGGAATAATTATCTGCAGTTCCTTATACACAGACACAGGATTCTCGGCCAAGCTGGCACTCCAGCAGAAAGACAAGGACAAGGGGCCACAGCCTTAGGGAACCCAGGCTCTGTTCCCAACAGGCAGAGTGTACATACTGGTCAGCCCACATAAATACAGGATTCAACCACATCTCTAAAGCCTAGTCCGACAATAGTCTTCCACAAATGCTGGTACCCTCTGATGCCAGGTGGTAGTGGTAAGGGCTGGCACATTATTCTCACTTTCTTGTCATCTCAGATGACTGATTGGAGCACAAAGCTAAGCAAAGTGGTGTCACCTGGTCCGCACTTTCAAGGAAATTACACAAAACAATATTAAGTGCCCTCTCTGACTTATAAAGAAATACTCCACCAACTCTGCTGTCCAGACAACTGGTTCTTCAGTCCCTCTCCTCTCATTTTCCAAGCAGATATAGAGAGAAGAAATGATGAGGGGCCAGGCGGTGGCACAGCTGGTTAAGCACACACATTACAGTGTTTGAGGACCCAAGTTCAAGCCTCTGGTCACCACCTGCAGGGGGAAGCTTCATAGGCAGTGAAGTAGGGCTGCAGGTGTCTCTGTCTCTTTCCCTATCTCCCCCTCCTTTGCCAGTTTTTATTTGTCTCTATTAAATAAATAAATATTAAAGGAGAGAGAGAGACAAAGAGAAGAAATGACTTAGTTATCCTCAAGGCAACTCTTATTGTTCCAACTGCCCTCTCTCTCCCTTTATCTCTCTCTCTCCTTCTCTCCCTCTCTCCCCTAGCCCCTTCTCTTTCTAGATTCCTACCAAAAAAAATTAAAATGTAGAAAACCAAACTAAAACTCATGTTTCAGAGAGAAGGGGTTGACTTTCATTCTCCAGGTAGAGATTTGCCAAGTGTGTCTTGATCAGTGAACCCCTCACTCACCAGGCAGAGAATGGAGTTAGGGGTAGCCAGGGTGTGGTGGGGATGGGCATATTCCTACCAGGGGAAGTGGAAACTGGGTGTAGCAAGCCCTTTCCCAGACAAAAAGGCAGGCAACTCCCCAGCACCAAGAAGCTGGAGGTTCCTGGCTGGGAAAGGCAGGCTGGAAAGACGTCTGGTCATTGGAGAAGGGTTAGCCAGTATGAAGTTTGAAATTTGACTCACCTGAAGTTTTTTTTAGTTGCTATGAAGGTTATCACTGGGGCTCAGTGCCAGCACCAGAACAATAAATCCATTGCTCCCTGTAGCCAATTTACTCCCTTTTATTTTTTTCTTATTTTGTTTGATAAAACAGAAATTGAAGGAGCGAGGGAGAGACAGAGAGACAGAGACAGAGTGAGAGAGAGAGAGGCACCTACAGATCTGTTTCAGCACTTTGAAGTGTCCTCCCTGTAGGCATGTAGCAGGGGCTTGAACCTGGGTTTTTGCACATGGTGACATATGTGCTCAGCTGGGTACAATGCTGCCCAGACCTAGACTGACCTGGATTTTTAAATAACTAAAGGTGATTAGAGCACAGCAGGATCTTTCTGAAGCTTCACTAAGGAACAGAAAATAATGGGTGACAGCTGACAGGCCACAATGTGTGAAGAAAAGTAAATCCATCTTATGTATGTACTTTGCCACGTATGATACCCATCTTAACCTATCAGCAACCCTGAGAGGCCTTCACTAACTACATGGATGAGCTAAGTGTATGCCAATAGACTATAAATCTTCATTTGGCCTATTGAAGTGCAAAGTTATGTATCCTTGTTTTCTATGTCCATAAGACTAATATATTTGATTTCCTATTTTTCTTTTATTATTTATTTAATCATTCATTCATTCATTTTTATTGCCACCAAAGTTATAGCTGGGGCTTGATGCTGGCGCTACAAATCCAACACTCCTGACAATCATTTCTTCCACTTTTTTTCTTTTAGTTTCTTTTTTCTTTCTACTTTACTAGATAGGACATAAAGAAACTGATAGGGAAGGAGAAAGAAAGAGAGAGATAAAGATAGACACCTGCAGGCCTGCTTCACAACTTGTGAAGCTTCCCTCTGCCCTCACACATGGGGAGCAGGGAGTAGAACCCAAGTCCTTCCTCATGGTGACATGTTCACTCAGCCAGGTGTGCCACCACCCTTCTTTTCAGTTTTTACACCGAGAGAAGAATATATACGTTCCCTCTTGCATGTTTTTATTATAAAGACTAAAATATTTAGATGTTCACATGACTGCTAAAGATTTTGCCATTTGATTAATGCGTAAATTTTGAAACAATATAGGACATTTGCTATCTTATTCAGACATACTAGAAAATAACAAGTATATTTTTGTCTTCTGTTAAATCTTTATTTATGTGTACAGTTGTTTGTTTGTTTTAACATTCCAAATACTGTTCTAAGGATTCTAGGAAACCAAGGCTAAAAATGAAGAAAATTCCAAATAGTGAATGAAAAAAAATGTTTAATGATCAAGTGTTGACTAGTTCAAAGCAGACCATGAATATCAAAACAATTAATGCTGTTATCCTTTGTTCATGAGACCCTATCTTATCCTGGGGAAAGTATAATGACATTGTCAGATGGTTTCCATAGTAACTACTAATTCTTTATTTGGTCATAAAATTCACAGACAAAAGGGTAGTGAGAGATTGATTGTGGGGAGTTTCTCACTAAGAAAGTTTGTAGATTTCTGAATACTCACACATTAAAATAGACTATATACCAATGAATACTCAACACTTTAAAATAGACTATATACCAGTGGTAGCCTTCAAAATCCAATGCTCTAGTAGTACTGACCAATTTCATTTTAGGTGAAAGGTTCAGACTAAGAAAGCTAGTCTGGAGGGACCAGGCCATGGTCCACCTGATGGAGTGCATATATTGCCATGCACAAGGACCTGGGTCCTGTGCCTGCTCCCCACCTGTAGGGAGTACACTTCACAAGTAGTAAAGCAGGCCTGCAGGTGTCTGTCTTTCTCTCTCCCTTTCTATCTTCATTTCCCTCTTAGTTTCTCTCTATCCTATCAAATAAAGTAGGGAAAAAATGGTCACTGGAAGCAGTGGATTCTTAGCATTGGTGCTGAGCCCCAGTGATAACCTAGTGACAAAAAGAATAAAAGGAATGAAAGAAAGGTAGGAAGGAAGGAATGGAGGGAGAGAGTGAGGGAGGGAAGGAGGGAAAATGAAAGAAAGGAAAGAAGAAAAACTAGTTTGGAAAAAATGAAGGATGGGGGGCTGAGTGGCGGTGCACCTGATTGATTATGCACATTACCATGTGCAAGGACATTACCATGTGCAAGATTCAAGCCTCTGCTCCCCATCTTCAGGGAAGAACACTTTACAAGCACCTCATAAACCCATGATTTCCTTCTTCGTCTCAAGTGGGCAGTGAAGCAAGTCTGTAGGAATCTCTCTCCGTTTTTTCCTCCCCATTCTCTCTCAATTCCTCCCTTCCCTGGCCTATGAAAAATAGGGGGAAAAAAGTTTCTAATAGAAATAAAGAGAGATAAAGAGGAAAATAAACCATCATAACACTTTGCCTAGCTTTTCCAGGTCTCTGAACTACAAAGACTTTACATCCAGATGTGAATCATTGCAATATAAATAGTCTAAAATAACTCCTCCCTTTGCAACAAATTTCTTCTCCCTCAGTGTCTTTTTTCACATATGATCACAGGGGCAAAAAGGTAGACATGAGAATGAATGTCCTTTATTTGTGACTATTAAGGGAAATTAGTAATGATTTTTTTGGCAGAAGACAAAATAAGAATAAATATAAAAAGAATGACTCATTTCCCCTTAAGTTGTTTTAAATTGAATTATCTTAATAGGATATGTCGAAAAATACTTATAATGAGGCGAACAGAAAGTTCCCATGAAAATGGTGTGGTTTCAGCAAAGGATATATCAAAGCTTTGCTGGAAATGTGATTATATGGTTCCAAGAATCAGATTTTATAATTATGTGTCTGGTCAGAAAGTCTACAAGACTTGTCACATGAGAAAGGAATTATTTTTATTTCTCATCTATTCCTTGAAGGGTTAGTTCATCACAGCCAAGTGGATTTCACTGTCAAAGAGTATTCATTCAGTATAGCATTGCCTATCTACAATAAATCCTGTTAGAAAGTAATCTGCCTTTTGTTCATTTATTAAAACACCTCTCTAGCTAAAGTCACATATACTCATCATGGCTCATCAATGATTTCACTTTTTTTGTGAAATGCACATTCAACTATCATCAGATCTTATCTGATAATAAATAAAAAACCACTTGATGGTATAATATTGAATTTCATTTGAAAAGCTTGCATTAGGACCAGGGAAACAGCTCAGTCAATTAGAGCATCAACTTGTATTCCTGAGGCATCAAAAATTTCAAGTTTAATCCCTGGTACCACCTTCTGCAGAATTGAGCAGTGCTCTGGTTCTTTGTCTCTCTTCATCTCCCATTCTATCACTTACTCTCATAATTAATTAATAAATCTTTCTTAAAATGGGAAACTTTAGCCTTAAATCTGAAGGTGGGCATAGAAAAACATGTTTTCCAGACTGGGAGTATGAATCGACATGTAAATGCCCATGTCCGACAGAGAAGCAATTACAGAAGCCAGAACTCCTACCTTCTACACCACATAAAGATTTTTGGTCCATACTCCCAGATGAATAAAGAATGGGGAACCTTCCAATGGAGGGGATAGGACATAGAACTCTGGTGGTGGGAATTTTACCCCTTTTATCTGATAATCTTGTTGACCATCATTAAATCACTAATAAAATGTATAAAGAGAAAAGAAACATGTTTTCACATTATGGAAGATGGTCTTCTTCACATAACTCTAAAACCCTCAAGTCATCACAAAGGAACTTTCATTTATTTCACATCTTTCCAAAGAGTTTAACTTTAGTTAGGTTTCAATGCTTTCTAAGTTCTTTGAGAACAGACATAAATATTCATTGTAGTCACCTGAATAGACTTTGAAACTCTCGATGGTCCAGACTACACCATTGACCAATGAAATCAGAGTCCCTGGAGATGATACCACAGATTTATTTAATGCCAGTCATGGGGGCTATTATAATGCTTTCACTGACACAATATAGTGAAATTCAAAGTCATTTATTACAAAACTCATTCTAGTAATTGAGAGAGAGATCACTGCATAGGGCATGTGTTTGGCGAAGGCTGAATCCCAGATTCAAGAGCTGGCACCACATGGGAATGTCACGGAGGCACTGGGAGAAACTCTAGTATTGGAATGCCTCTCCTTCACTCTGTGAATGTCATAGTGTACTTGGCTTATTCTGTCAGCATGGCCACACCAAAATATAGTCACCTTCTTGGTCTCTATTGTTTTCTTCTCTCTCACTTTTTTTTTTCCATCAGGGGTATTGCTGTAGCTCAGTGTCAGCGCTGCTTCTGGTGGCCATGTTTTTCCCGTTTTTTTTTCTTTCTGTTTGTTATATTTTACAAAACAGAGAAGTTGATGGGGAGGGGGAATTAAATAGGAAGAGATAAAAAGAGATAGAAAGCTGCAGACCTGTTTCACTGCTCCTGAAGCCTCCCCCCTGCAGGTGGAGAGTAGGAGCTTGAACCCTGGTCCTTGACAGAGTGGTAACATGTTCCTTCAAACAGGTATACCGATGTCCAGCCCCTTGCTGTCTCTATCTGAATAAAGCAGTCTCCCTAGGAATAGTGTAATTACACATACAAGATATACCTTCCTAGCAAAAAATAGAACAAAAAGTTATTCTAAAATTTGTATAGGCAAGTAAACTCTGCAAAGACCCAGGGCAAAGTATTCACCCTACCAGATAACAATATTTCTTTAAAATGAAATAATAATGAGATAATAATTAAGACTATGTGACAGGGACTATGGGGATAAATCAGTTATCACACACACACACACACACACACACACACACACACACACTTCTTCAGTCTTAGCATTCAGTTAAGGCCCAAGTATGAAAAAGAAACATGCAAACTTTTAAAAGAATGTAGCAAGATACTGAAAAATATCAGTGTAACTTTGGAGTGAAAAGATTTCTTTTCAAAATAAGTTGTGTGTGCATGTAAAAAGTATTATTTAGATTTTATAAAATTAAATATATCAGTTTAGAGCTCAGCTATTTTATCCAGGGAGTTCAGTGAGTAATATAAATATATCTTATATCTGAGGCCCCAGTTTCAATCCCTGACACCATATATGATCTAACAATACTCTGATCTCCATCTCTTCTCCTCCTCCTCCTCCTCCTCTTTCTCCTTCTTCTTCTTCTTCTTCTTCTTCTTCTTCTTCTTCTTCTTCTTCTTCTTCCTTCTTTCTCTCTCTCTCTCCTCTCTCAAATTAATCCTTCCAAAAGGTTGCTAAGGCAATAGAGAGGGAAATGGATAGAATAAAATTCTTATCAAAGTTTTTTTTTTACTTTCTTTACAACAAAATATGGGCACCAACTACATGAAAACATAGTTCTCCACTCTATAAGTAGCTATGATTATTTATCTATCCTGTGTTCAAATATATTGTTGAAATTTTTAGGATAGTGCAAGAGAAGTGCAGACCTCAAATGGCTTCCTGAGGTCATAGTGTACTTGGCTTATTTTGTAAGCATGGCCACACCAAATACAGTCATCAGACTCAGCATCACAATGGCAGATGTTTTCTGTGCACTTCTAAGTGGAAAATTCTATACTAAACTGTTTTCATGCAATCAGGTCATTTCATATACAGGTCAGACAAGGAAAGTACTACAACTATCCCTACTTAAAAATTGAATTGGGGGGGAGGAGAACCTGATTTTTAGGATGATGAATATTATAGGTTGAATTGTGCTCACTAAAGTTCGTATATGGGCCCCTAGTTTGCAATGCCTTGGAGTAAAATGTACTGAGTCATAGGTTCTTTTCTTATTTTATTAGTGATATGACATTGATTTACAAAATTACAAGGTAATGAGAGCACAACTCTGTGCTGTTACCACCACCAGAGTTCTGTGTCCCATTCCCTTCACTGTAAGCTACAACAATTCTCCCAAGGTTGCAGATATGGGTTAACTATTATTTCTACAACTGTCTATATTTGTATATATTTGCCCTTTTTTTTTCCTATGGCCCCAGCTTCTCTTCCTTTCCAAATTACACAAACACCTATCACTACAAGTTCCTTCTTTTTCCTCTTCTCTCTCTGGGTCCTGATGGAGTTGGAGTTCAAAGCCCTCTTGTCATCTTCCCCCTATCATTTCTCCCCAACTGGGAGTATGGATCACAATTATTTTGGGGGTGCAGAAGGTGGGAATTCTAGCTTCCACTGGACATAGGTGTTGCCTGGTCAATCCATATCCCCAACCTGTTTCTTACTATCCCTAGTTGGGTAGGGCTCTGGAGAGGTGAGGTTGCCTGTGCAGAAAAGTCAGGATGAAATCATGATAGCATCTGCAACTTGGTGACTGAAAGGCAGTAAAGATATAAAGTGGGACAAAATTATTAATGATCAGGCATCAAAAAGTAGGAATAGAGTAGATGATCTTAGGGTGGAAAGAAGCGTGGAAGTCCATTTTAGGTGTGTTCCTAGGGGTGTCACAGGGACTTTAAAAATGTAATTAAGGTAAAATGAGACCATAGGGTTGAGCCTTAGCCAAATAGGACCATCAAACACAGAAAGACAAAGCAAGTATAGAAATGGAAGACCAGGGAGGAATACAGCTAGAAGATAGTCATCAGCAAGCAAGGACTCTGGAACAAACCAGATGTTCTGATGTCTTGATTTTGGTCTTCCATCTTCTCAAAGTATGAGAAGACAAATTTCTCTTGTTTATACTACCCAATCTGTACAGCACTATGTTATAGCAGCTCTAGCAGACAAACTGGTGGTGTTACAAACCACCAGTAAATTTATCACTAAGCAGCACCTATGCACCAGATTAGTTATATTATGAATATTTTCTACCTCCCCACTAGGAAGGTTGTTCCCCCAGTCCATTACTGAGAGGCAATGCTGGAGAAAGAATCTCTCCTAACTTCAAAACCTAAACTGGCCATGCAGCTCACACTGTCAGTGTGAAGGGCTCTCTGTGACTATCATCTCTTCTTCCCACTGGCCATGCAGCTCACACTGTCAGTGTGAAGGGCTCTCTGTGACTATCATCTCTTCTTCCCACTGGCCATGCAGCTCACACTGTCAGTGTGAAGGGCTCTCTGTGACTATCATCTCTTCTTCCCACACACAGAAAGTAGGTGCAGGGATACATGCTGCCAAGAGTGCCAGAAAGGCAAACTAGTCTTTTCCAGGAATTGGTGACAAATATCAGAATGCTTTGAAAGTCCTAACAAAGCTGGCAGCTGGAAGCCAAGCAAGAAAGCTACTTACAGCAAACAGGGAATCCTAAACTAAGCCTTGATAATTCCCTGGGTATGGACATTAAACCAAGAGCCTTAGAGCAGAGAAGCCAGTGGCAAAAAAGGAGCCTCCTTTATCTTGATATAGAAGTACTTGGAAGAGGAAGAAGCTGCCCATTCTCAAACAATAATATTTACATGGTCAGATTCTTTTTTAAAATTTTTATTAGGCTTTCTATTCTATTTTAAGTTCTGACACCATCTTCTGAGACAATACTAATTAGCCCACCTGCATATAAGCTGTCAGGATTAGACAAAAAATAGTAAAGTCATGGGTCCCTTGGAATATACCTAAAATAGTCTCCCTAGCTTCTTCCAACATGAAGACCCTAAATCTCATCTGCTATATTCTTATCTTTAGATTATTAAACAATTTGTTCTGCTTTATATATTAAGCTTTTTAGCCACCAAGTTGCAGATGCTACCATGACACCAACCTGACTTCCCTGGGCAGATGACCCCACCAATGTGTCCTGGAAGCCCACCTCTCCAGAGCCCTGCCCCACTAGAGAAAGATAGAAACAGGCTGGGGGTATGGATGAACCTGTCAATGTCCATGCCCAGCAGAGAAGCAATTACAGAAGCCAGACCTTCCACTTTCTGCATCCCATGAAGAATTTTGGTCCATAACTCCAGAGGGATAAATATGGAACCAATTTTAAAGGGCCAAGAACTTGCTTAATTCCTGCCACTTTGATCACGTTTAATGCTACCTTTCACTCTCCATGTCTATACTCTGTCCCCCGAGTTTGGCTCCTGCTCCTTCAAGCTCTTGTTACCACAATCCCCATATGACTGAGCTTCTTCCTTCCAGCCATCCAATTCATTCTCACACTTTATCCAGATCTATATTCCTAAATACATGTATTTTCATATTTATTCTAAGGTTCCTCAGTGAGTCTCCCTTATCAGTATTCACTCTACACGCTTAAATCTTGTCTCACATAACTTTATGAAGTTTTCAAAGTTTACTGTGTTCCCTTTAAAATTTAATTAAATAACTTACTTGTTTATTTATTTCACACACAGAGAAAGAGAGAGACAGACCAGAACACTGATAAACTCTGGCTTATGGCGGTACTAGAGATTGAACATGGCACCTCAGAGCTTCAGGCATGAAAGTTTTTTTGTATAACCATTGTGCTATCTCCCCAGATTACCATGCCCTTTCTTGATTCTGTTTTGTCTCAAGTGCTTTCTCTCTTTGAAATATTCTCACCACATTAACTATCTTCTACCTATGCTCTTATTTCTTCTTAGATTTTTACCTCCTCTATAAAGCTTTCTCAGCTTCTCTTTCCAAACTTGTAGCTCATGATTCTGGTCAAGGCCTTTCAGTGGACTCTCACACCGCATCATGCATGCACCTAGTCAAAGCATCATAATGGAGGGGACTGTGAAGCAGTACCTGTCATTAACCTCTACATTAGATGCTTTTGCTGCTGTAACAAGTCACCACACATTCAAGGGATTAAAGCAGCACACTTGTGTGATAGTACTCAGAGTCAAAGATCTGAAACTGGATTGATGAAGACAAAATCAAGGTGTCAGCAAAGTTAAGACATTTTTCTAGAGGTATATTTGTTTTTGTTGCCTTTTCTCTTTCAAGGAGTTGCCTGTACTCTTAGATTTGGGCCCCTTCCTCTTTTTTCAAAGTCACCAGCATAGCATCTTCACAACTTATCCTCTTATTCTGCCTCATGACTGTCTTTATAAATCCTTCTTCTAACTTGGAACCTCCTGATTTCTTCTTCTTAGGACCTTCTGATAATATTGAACTCACTCCTATACTCTAAAATGATCATACCATTATGAGATAATTAATGTACTGACATCTGCAAAACTCCTTTGTTGTACAGTAGGTAACAAATTCACATATTCATAGCTTAGAATATAAAAATCTTTGGGGCACCATATGCTCCCTATCACAGCTTCCCTCAAACTATTGTATTCACTGTCAAACGTGAATCATTAATCCCCCAATAAAAGAAAAAAAGTGAAAAAAAAGAGACAAAGTAAAAAAGAGACATGCATAAAAAAGGAAGAGAAAGATAGACACCTGCAGACTTCACTGCTCCTGAAGTGGACCCCCTGCAGATGAAGAGCACTGGCTCAAACCCAGGTCTTTGCTCTTGATAACATGTGCACTTAACCAGGTGCACCACCTCCATGGCTCTTCACTCACTCTTTTCAAAACTCATTCCACTTTCATTCCTCTGGGCACTGCATATGACCCTCTGTCTTTCAAACCAAGGGTATAAGTTTGGCCTCACAGCTGAACGCTATCACCAACATTCTGGATATAGGCTTGCCCCCCAAATCTGGCCCACATAGTCACCATTTATTTACTCACTGAATATATCTACTGAGTCTCCAGGTTGAAAATATGTTCAGTGTCTCTACAGTACAGGTGTTATTTTCACAATGGATAATTATACTAAAATAACCCAAATTTAGGAGAGTTGACATAGCTCTTGCACTGTCTTACAAGCTTGATAATCTTTTGGGAATTAGTTAACCTCTTCCTCTCCATTTTTAATGGAATCATGCACCAAGGTATGTCATAGAATTCCAAGAGGACTTGTGAAGAAATTGTTCCACCCATACTAGAAAAATGGACTACAATCCATTCACTGAATTATCCTTCACAGTTGGTAAGTATGTTCTGATACTTTCTACAATTAAATAAAAATACCAGTCATTTAATAATAATTAACAAGATTGTAAGATAACAGAGGTATAATTCCATATAGTTTCCACCATCAGAGTTCTGTGTTCCATCCCCTCCACTGGAAACTTCCCTATTCTTTATCCCTCTGGGAGTATGGACCAAAATTCTTACTTTCTACAATTTGTTGACTTCCTGTTCTAGTACTGCAAAACACCTTAGTAACTAAAATGAAAAATTCATCTTCACTTCATTATTTAGCTAGGCTAATTTCTTAAACTACTGAAGTTCTTGCCAAGAAAGAGTAATAATGTCCTATGGTTCTGATTTACTTCATGTTTTTGTCGATACCTTGTTCCATCCAAAGTACGTGACAGATAGGACCTTTAAGGAATTCTACCACACAATGGAAACTGAATCAGCGTTTGTGCTGGAAAAAAGCTCTGTCATTTTGTGACATCAATAAACACTCCCCTGGGCAAGTATACTGATGATAGATCACAGAGAAAAAGTACTTGATCTCTCCGTATGCAATAAAGCATTTGAAGACATTTTTGTTTTCTGATTTCTCAGTTTTTGTTCAGTTGGAAGACCAAGACCAGTGAATGAAAGATTATAAGGATGAGTCTGATCTTTCTGGAGAGTCACAGGCTATGGTTACTGAACCCATTAGTTTGCATCTAGCTGCAATAATCTGGACGCACACACACCCAATGCTATCATAGCTCTCTGGACAACCACTCAGGAATCTTCCCAAAGACCTCTAGTGGCAGGAAGCTGGCACTTTAAAATCAGGTTGACAGGTTGCCTCTAAGTCATGGAGCTGAGCGTTTTTCTTTTTCTTTCTCGAATATTTGTTTATTTTTATGAGAGAAAGGCAGAATGACCAAGTACCAACTTGGACTTACGGTGGGGGTGAGGATTGAAGCTGGGGCCTCTCAGGCATACAAAGCTTGAGTTCTAGCATGTTGACCTATTGCTTTAGTCCTAGCTGAGTATTTCTGGGTCTTTATTGACCCTCTTTGTGAATAGATATAGAGCTCAGAAATATGATTAGGCCCCAGATCAAATCGATGGGGTCTACAGCCAACAATATTTATACAACTTTCCCATATTTGGGAGCTACTCTCTTCCCTGGCCCAGCTTTCTAAGCCCTTTTTCTAGCCATGACATCATCATCACTGGTCTTGGTCTTCCAACTGAACAAAAACTGAGAAATCAGAAAACAAAAATGTCTTCAAATGCTTTATTGCATACGGAGAGATCAAGTACTTTTTCTCTGTGATCCATCATCAGTATACTTGCCCAGGGGAGTGTTTATTGATGTCACAAAATGACAGAGCTTTTTTCCAGCACAAACGCTGATTTAGTTTCCATTGTGTGGTAGAATTCCTTAAAGGTCCTATCTGTCACGTACTTTGGATGGAACAAGGTATCGACAAAAACATGAAGTAAATCAGAACCATAGGACATTATTACTCTTTCTTGGCAAGAACTTCAGTAGTTTAAGAAATTTGCCTCCCTAGACAATAACTTGGATCCACCTGCATATTAGATGTCAGGCCCAGAGGGGAAAAAAAAAGGTAGTATAGTCATGGGCCCTTTGGAATATAACTAAAATAGGCCTACTATCTTCAAAATGGAGATCCCCAAATCTTAAACTGCAATATTCTAGCCTTTATATTTTAACACTTTTTTCAGCCAACAGGTTCCAGATGCTACCAGAATGCCAACCGGACTTCCCTGGGCAGACGACCCCACCAATATGTCCTGGAGCCCCGCTTCCCCAAAGCCCGGCCTCACTAGGTAAAGAGAGAGACCAGCTGGGAGTATAGATGGACCTGTCAATGCCCATGTTCAGCGGGGAAGCAATTACAAAAGCCAGACCTCCCAACTTCTGCACCCCATAATGTCCCTTGGTCCATACTCTCAGAGGGATAAAGAATAGGAAAGCTATCATGGGAGGGGATGGGATATGGAGTTCTAGTGGTGGGAATTGTGTGGAGTTGTACCCCTCTTATTCTATGGTTTTTGTCAGTGTTTCATTTCTATAAATAGAAATTTAAAAAAGAAACTTCTTTTTTATTTCTTTATTGGGGGATTAATGTTTTGTATTCAATAGTAAATACAATAGTTTATACATAACATTTCTCAATTTTCCACATAACAATACAACCTCCACTGGGTCCTCTGTAGCCTTTTTGCACTTGTACTCTTCCCCCCACCCACCGAGTCTTTTATTTTGGTGTAATACACCAACTCCAGTTCAGGTGCTACTTGCATTTTCTCTTCTGATCTTGTTAAAAAGAAACTTCTAACAGACCCTTGCCCCTAGGATGTCTATGTGAATGAGAATGGTATCAAAATTATAAGCCAAGTACCAAGACTTCACAATTACTTTTTCCTCAACAAAATTTAATATACAGATGGAATCTTAGATCAAGAGTTAACCAATACGTGAATTACCTGTTCTCACACACACCTGGTCTGTAATAGAGACAGGATTTGAGTTCAGATTTTTCTCCTTGTCAGTGGTTTCCAGGCCTGACTGCACTCCACAATCACTGGGAGGTTTTGTTTGTTTGGTTGGTTGGTTTTAGATATGTATAATGGGCCCAGTCCCAGAGCCAGTGGAACCCCACACACTATACTTTTAATAATCTCTCATTCAAACTAGGAAGCTCATAGGAAGAAGATTTATTATCTAGTGGTACTTGCTATAAGGCCACTTTGACACCTGAGAAATAATGTAGAAAAGAAACCTAATCTGTGGGGCCATGGTAGCTCACCAGGTTGAGCGCACATGTCATAGTGCTGCAAGGACCTGGGTTCAAGCCCCCGCCCCCACCTGCAGGCGGGAAAGCTTTGCAGTGCTGAAGCAGGACTGCAGGTGTCTCTCTGTCTCTCTCCCTCTCTATCTCCCCCATTCTCACAATTTCTGGCAGTCTCTATCCAATAAGTAAAGATACTTTTTTAATTAAAAAAAAAGAAAAAGGAAACCTAATCTAGTGGGCCAGGCAGTGGCGCAGCAGGTTAAGCGCACATAGTACTAAGTGCAAGGACCTGTGCAAGGATCTGGGTTTGAGCCCTAGCTCCCATCTGTAGAGGAGGACACTTCTCAAGCTGTGAAGTGGGTCTGCAGGTGTCTCCCTCACTGCAGATGTCTCCCTCTCCCCCTCAATTTCTCTCTGTGCTAACCAATAAAAATAAAGGGAAAAAAAGGCCGCCAGGAGCAATAGATTCAGTAGATTCATAACGCTAGAGGCAAGAGACAGAGAGAGAGAGAGACAGAGAGGGAGAGAACTAATATAGTTAAGGAAAATAAACAAGACTCCCTTGTGACAGTGATATTTATTTATTTATTTATTTATTTAGCCTCCAAGGTTATCACAGGGGCTCGGTGCTCCTG
This sequence comes from Erinaceus europaeus, assembly GCF_950295315.1. NCBI lineage: Eukaryota > Metazoa > Chordata > Mammalia > Eulipotyphla > Erinaceidae > Erinaceus > Erinaceus europaeus. The sequence goes on from NC_080162.1 coordinate 192,213,004, forward strand.
TGACCATTTTTTAAATTGTTTTGGATAGATCAGAGAGAAATTGAGAGGAGAGGGGAAAATAAAGAGAGAGAGAGTTAAAGAGACCCACAGACCTGTTTCACCACTTGTGAAGGAACCCCCATGCAGCAGGGTAGCCTCCAACCGGGATCCTTGCGAGGGTCCTTGCGCTTCCTACCATGTGAGATTAAGCCAGTGCGCCACCAACCAGCCCACGGCAGTGATATTTATTTAAGCTCTGAAAGCTGAGGAAAAATCAGGAAGACCTAAAGACTTCTGAGCAGTATGGATTGAAAGAGTTAACAAATTCAGCCCTGTGCGTTTGACCATTCTACCCATTAACATGCACCTCACCTCCTCCACAAACTTCCTACCTATTGCTTTGCACATATTCAGACTTCAGGGTATTTTCGCTGAACCAATGACTTTTGTGGAGCTGGTAGTCTCACAAACTGTCTTGGGTTCTTACAAGCAAACAGACAATAGAAAATGAACGCATGTTATACGATTCACTCCACTTTACTCCCCCATGGTGTCTCCCTCTCCCTCCTGTCCCTCACCTTATGGGATGTTTATAATTAAGGATGTTCTCTTGCATTTTGTGTTGTTTTTCTAGGCAGGGTCATAGGCGGAAGGGGAGGGACAACTGAGAGTGAAACCAAACTCCACCAGAGAGATTTTGAAGGTTGTTTTTACAAAGGGTGTTTAAGCAGTGTGTCTTAAAGTTTTACGGGGGCTAAAATGCTCAGACCTGGTGATGGTGTTTTGGTGATTTGTCAAGTCCATGAAGTTATGTGGACAGACAGAGAGCTGGACTCCCTTTCTTTCTCTCACTAACTTATTACTCTTCTCTTGGCAGACACGAGGGTAAGCTAGTTTTTTGAGACATGAACCTGTTTTCTTCTGAGGCTGCTAGGACAATGAACGTCATTTCCTTGCTCTAGCCCTTGACTCACGGATTATTTGGCCTTTCAAGTAGTGAACACCTATGGTGAGCACTCAGTAATATTCTGGTGGTACAGGTTAGTGCTCAAGAATGGCAACCCGTGAACAATAATATATCACAAGACTCTAAAAATACTATTAAATTCAAATTCTGGTCTATAGCAGAAGTTCAATAAATTTCGATGAATGAAATGGAAGTGAATTAGAAAAAGTGGTAGTCTAGAATTTTAATAGTTCTACTACCTAAGCCTTAAATAGATTTTTATTATGTTGGGTAGTTATTACATGCTTGAAATTTTTGCTGAGCATAATCCTTATAGTTTTGAGCTCATGAATGAGCTGGTGAGAAAAATTAGTCAAATAATGACACACAAAAAGAAATAAAATTACATCTACCATCTATGAAATAAACAGAACCAAGGTTAAGTACAATGATCAGGGGAGATGGTATAATGGTTATGCAAAGCAACTCACATTCCTGAAACCCCCACAGTCCCACAATGAATGTCCCACACCACTATAAGGCAGAGTTAAACAGTGCTCTGGTGCAAATAAATAAATAAAATAAGTTCAATCAGTTTAACAAGTTTTAACAAACAAAAAAAGTAAAAGAAAATGTTTAATGTTAAAAATATTCTCTCAGGGGAGTCGGGCTGTAGCGCAGCGGGTTAAGCGCAGGTGGCGCAAAGCTCAAGGACCAGCATAAGGATCCCGGTTCGAACCCCGGCTCCCCACCGGCAGGGGGGTCGCTTCACATGCGGTGAAGCAGGTCTGCAGGTGTCTATCTTTCTCTCCTCCTCTCTGTCTTCCCCTCCTCTCTCCATTTCTCTCTGTCCTATCCAACAACAATGATACCGATAATAACTACAACAATAAAACAACAAGGGCAACAAAAGGGAATAAATAAATAAAATAAATATTTAAAATATATATATATATATATATATTCTCTCAGGGCTGGGTGGTGGTGCACCTGGTTGAGCGCACATGTTACAGTGCACAAGGACCCAGGTTAGAGCCCCCAGTCCCCACCTGCAGGGGAAAAGCTTTGCAAGTGGTGAAGCAGTGTTGCAGGTGTCTCTCTGTCTCTCACCTTCTCTATCTCTCCCTTCCCTCTTGATTTCTGACTATCTCTATCCAATAAATAAATAAATAATTAAAATAAAAAATATATATTCTCTCATCACACCCATTAGAAAGGCTATTATTAACGCCAACAAACCCAGATAGTAACAAGTGCTGACAGGAATCTTGAGAAATTGAAACCATTGCATAAAACTAATCAGAATGCAGAATGTTGTTGTCTCTGAAAAACAGAACAATCCTTCAAACAAACTAAACAAAGAATAGCCATATGATTCAGCCATACCATGTATCTCCCAAAAAAAATCGGAAGCAAGAATCTGAATAGTATTTGTATACTTGTATTCAGAGAAACAGCTCACAAGAGTCAAAAGGTGGAAGCAACACTGATGTGCTGATGTCCACTAATGCCAGGCTAGTGTGGGGGTGCCTCTTCTCAGGTGCATATTCTATGGGTTGGAGAGAATGCGACTGGAGGCAGCCAGAGCTGCTACTCACTCAGTGATGCAAGAGAGATGACCCAGGAACCAAGCTGGTGGAGGCGAGGTGATTCAAATCTTTATTCATCTGAGCACCCAAGCTCTTAAACATCGGAAAACAAAAGTGACAAGTCGGAAATGGAAGTGGCTTGACAATACCATACATGGTTGGGAAAGGGGCGGAGAAAGGTAAAAAGGGCTGGGAAAGGTAGGAACTTCCTTAGCAATTGCTGCTAGGGGTTTAACTGGTAGGACTAATAATACCCTGCAGTCAGGGAGGGACTTGAGGGTAGAAAAAGAATATATCAAATGAGCAGAATGGGTGGGGGAATAGGGAGGAGACCCTAAGTCATTTGTTAGACAAAGCAGAACATTGATATGTAGATAATAAGAGAGTGGGCCATTGTATCAAGGAATGCAGGGTGAGGCAGAGGAGCCGGCTTAATGTTTTAAGGCATGCCAAGCCCCTGGAGACAGAAAAATGCAAGGTCTCTGGAGACAGGGAGTAAGCTGACAGGGATGTAGAAAACTGAGGTCTGTTCCTCTCCCAAGCTCAACCTCAGAAAGAGAGAGTCTGACAGGGAGATTCATTCCCTCAGTTCCCCATTTTTCAATGAGAAAAAACTCACCATGGTTCTCACAGTGTTCCCAGCACACTAACAGGTGGAAACAATCCTGATGTCCACTAACAGGTATACAGAAAAAGGAAATACAAGATAAGCTTGTATTTAAGTGGGTTGCTTAGCAATGTTTCAGTCACGGATGAGCAATGCATACAGTGATGGTCTCAGTACGCTATTCCATACAGCTGTGGAGTAGGCTATGCTATTCAGAGTTGCATAGTTGTACTCTCCGCCATTCACAGAATGATGAAATTATCTACCAGTGATTATCAGTATATATTCCTGTCATTGATCAGTGCAATAATGCCTATGTAAGTAAAGATATGTACTGATATGTGACACACTGTTATCTTTATAAATGATATAGTATTCAACCCTTAAGAAGAAATTCTAGCATTGGGGAGAGAACTCAACTTCTTAGTGCACAGAACTTGTATGTCAAAGACCTCAGACACCCCAGAATCAATTCCTAGAACCACCTTACACTAAACTTGAGCAGTGCTCTAGTCTCTCCTGCCTTACTTGCTCTACCTCTCATAAGCATAGTAAATAGAGAGAAGGGAGTCAGACGGCAGTGCAGTGGGTTAAGTGCAGATGGTGCAAAGCACAAGGACAGGTGTAAGGATACCAGTCGATCCCCCAGCTCCCCACCTACAGGTCACTTCACAAGTGGTGAAACAGGTCTGCAGGTGTCTATCTTCCCCTCCTCTCTCCATTTCTCTCGGTCCTATCTAACAATGACAGTGACATCAATAAGAACAACAATAATAACTACAGCAATTAAAAAAACAACATGGGCAACAAAAGGGAATAAAGAAATATTTTAAAAATGAATAAATAGAAAAGAAATTTTTGCATGATACAACATATTAACCTTGAAGACCCCATATTAAATGGAAGAAGTCAGTTGCAAAAGGACCAAAATTGCACTGCAAATGCTATTTATATGAGGTTCCTAGAATTACTAACCATGTACATGATTATGGTTACCAGAAACTGGAAAAGAGGAGAAAGAAGGAATTGTTACTGAGCCAAGTTTCTGTTGGAGTAGATGAAAGTGTTCTAAATTTGTACAGAGGTGACAGTTGTACAACAATGAGAATGTTCTTAGTCCCACAGATATGCACACTAAAAATAGCTTAAAATGATAACTTGCTTTATATATGTGTATTTAACCACAATTAAACATATTTTTTAAAGTGTTCTCTTTAGACTTATGACATCTGAATTCATGAAACTTTGCAGATTTTCCAGTCGTTTAAACCAACTGAATATTCTACTTAAAAAAAAAAAGTCATTTGTTGGTAATTATTCTCTATGGAAAGTCCAACTATTTCTTGACTGAAAGTACTAATTCTAAAACAGATACAACCTCAAATTACAGTTTACAAATCTGATATTCACAAATTACTTCCCTTTAGATTTTGTTTTATTTGGTTTAGTGTTTTTTTAATGAAAAAAATTGATGAAAACAGAGAAAACATCTAAATACTGTATGTGATCTCTTGGTGAACTAATTTGGCCTTATGAGAGCTTAACGAAGCTTGATTTCCACCTACAGTGGAAGTTGCTTTAATAGAAACGTAGATATGCCCAGCAGTATGTGGTATTTCACGTTTAATTTCTTATATGAAAATTATTCTTTTCTGTTTTTAATGAAGCAATAATATACTTAATGTCCCCTGCAGAATGTTTAAGAAGTCTCATTATATGCTTCCCATATTTAATATTTTCTTGCAAAAATAGCCAAGTTCTATAAGATGTGAGAAAGCTCTTGATGCATTAAACAATGCACTTTAATAGCAGCAGCAATTTGCATTTATAGCCCACAGAAAATTCTCATTTGGATATTTTACCAGTAGAAGCTAGTCACAGGTCCATTAGTTTCCTCCTGAAACCCCATCAATTTTGGATCCAGTGCAAAAACAACCTCAGTTTGTTTAAATTGCTTTGTAAAAATAAGTTCTTGCCCAAGAGCATAAGCACCATGTGATTTGGTTATCAAGAACTGCCCAAATAGCCATGATGTTCCTTTCTTGGTATTCCTCTGATAAACTTATCTTGATGCTGAATCTCCTCCATACAAAGTTACTCCCCAGTGATGAGACTGTGTTGGACAAGCCTAGTAATAAAACACTGTAAAAGGAGAATCTGTTTTAAGATGAGCAAAAGAAATCACTTGAATACTGCACCTGCTTTGTGCCATCCAAGATCAAGTTCAACCCTCAATTTGACACCTAGATTTTGGGCTGTTTTGTTTTTACCCCCTTTCTATGTCTTTCTCTTTCTATTTGAAAAAAATTGCCCTGGAGCTGTGAGCAAACCTTGCCCCCAATAAAGAGAGAGAGAGAGAGAGAGAGAGAGAGAGAGTTTCAAAGTTGGGAAAGTAGAATTCAAATTCTAGCCCAATAAACAATGAAATCTTTTGAGATCATTTAACTCTTTGACCACAATTTTCTCACCTGAAAAATGTACAAGTATCATTGTGAGAATTAACGGAAGTCTGACAGTGGTGCACGCAGGTAAGTGCACATATCACTAAGTGCAAGGACCTGCACAAGGATCCAGATTCAAGCCCTCACTTCTCACCTGCAGTCCCAGTGATAACACTGGAGGCAAAAAAAAAAAAGAAGAAGAATTAATGAATACCCCATGTGGCAGCATTTAGCATAGCACACCATCAATCTTCAATATTAGCTGTATCTTTTATAGAGTTGTCTTGAGCAATCACTAGATAAATCAATTTATATTTATTATAAATGCTTTTGTGTGACCATCTCTGTGCTTGGTGTTAAACTTCTAATTTAGTGAAGCTAGCGATCTACTATAAGAGGCCAATAAGAATAAAATCTAATATCCTAAGAGAGTAAGAAAGCAAAAGAAGACATAAAAGAATCACAGTTAATTAGGTGACACATGTCCTAAGTGCTGAAACAGTTCCTTGTGAATTTGTCCTGCCTGAAAGGCTTTTTAGAAGAAGGAACTTATGTGATATAGTCTTTAGAATGCCTCTGGTTTGAACAGTCAGAGTAAAAATGATAAAGGGAATTCAATATATCCACTAAAGCATAAGATCCTTCAGCTTCCAGGTTTCAGATGCTAGCAGGATGCCAACCAGACTTCCCTGGACAGACAACCCTACCAATGTGTCCTGGAGCTTCAATTCCCCAGAACCCTGCCCCACTAGGGAAACTAATATAGCCATGGGCTCTTTGAAATATAAAATAGGCCTACTATCTACAAAATGGAGACCCCCAAATCTTCATTTGAACTATTCCAGCCTTTAGGTTTATGATTAGTCAAGAAATTGTTTGGCTCTATATGTTAACTCTTTTTTTCAGCCAACAGGTTCCAGATGCTACCAGGGTGCCAACTGGACCTTCCCCACCAATGTGTCCTGGAGCCCCACATTCCCAGAACCCCGCCTCACTAGGGAAAGAAAGCGACAGGCTGGGAGTATGGATTGACCTGTCAACACCCATGTTCTGCAGGGAGCCAATTACAGAAGCCAGACCTCCCATCTTCTGCATCCCACAATGTCCCTTGGTCCATACTCCCAGAGGGATAAAGAATAGGAAAGCTATCAGGGGAAGGGATGGGATACAGAGTTCTGGCAGTGGGAATTGTGTGAAGTTGTACCCCTCTTACCCTTTTGTCAGTGTTTCCTTTTTATAAATAAAAATTTTAAATAATAATAATTCTTCTTCTTCTTCTAGTATTTGCCCTTCTTCCGTAGCCAGTCAACAGCGTCAGGTTGAGCCTGATGTAAAGTTTCGAGACCTCCTTTGAATCTGGAGAGGTGGCAGTCGTTGACTATGTGGGTCATAGTCTGTCTGGAGCCGCAGGGGCAATTCGGGTCGTCTCTGGCTCCCCAGCGATGGAACATAGCGGCGCACCGGCCATGGCCTGTTCGATAGCGATTGAGGAGGGCCCAATCATAACGTGCTAGGTCAAAGCCGGGTGGACGCTTCCAGGGGTCTGTGATGAGGTGTTTGTTCTTTACCTCAGCTGACTGCCAACTCTGTTTCCAAGAGTCTGGAACACAGAATAATAATAATAATAATAATAATAATAATAATAATAATAATAATAATTCACCATCACATCATTTAAAACTACAGATAGATGTGTGTATTATTTCTTAGTCATGGGATATAAGTCGCAATATATCCACATTATAGTGATAATTTTATTAGCTCCAAAATGTTTGCATTAGCTCCTCTTTGCTCTTCAGCCCCACTTGGTAAAGAGTCTAATCTGCCTCCTTTGTTCAGTCCTCAACAAGGTGCTCTCAGCTCTCCTGGAAAAGTACATTATCTTGAATAAGGACTGACAAACTGTAAATTACCAAGGGTACAAAATTTCAAAAGTAAATTTAGAGGGGTAAGACTTATCCAAGAAAACAAGTTGTTTTACATGAAAATGTGAGCAGGATAGGTAGAGCAAATAAGCCTTAGGAATAAAGGAAACTGAGGAGTTTGGAAAGGGGGATGTCATTAGCAGCTGTAGGCACAAACAAAGCCCAACAAAATAACAAAGGAAAAGAGGAAGGAATTTCCAGAGAAGGTGGGTGGTGTGTTAGATTTCCCTGCACGCAGACCGGAAGACAAGAACAGTGTGGTGTAATGCACCAAAGCAAAGGACTCTGGGGAAGGAGGAGAGAGATGGGGTGGGGAGAGATGGAGTCCTGGTACATGGTAATGGAGAGGGACCTAAGATGAGGGTGAGAGTGTTTTACAGACACTTATTACAGGAAGATGAGCAATTGTGTTCTTGTCAACAACTCTAGGGTAAACCATCAAGCCCATCAATAAAATAAATCAAAGGAAACTGTACAAATTATACTTGGATTCATAGATTCTTTGTCTTTAAGTCAACTCTTAAAAAAAAGAAAGAAAGCATATACCTCTTCAAATATTTGAACATACTATGTGTGCATTATTCAAGAGAGCGAGATATCTATGAAGGTTGCAGAATAATGTGTTTTACACACATTTATATGTATGTATTTGAAGAACAAAAATTCTGAAAGATTGTAAGTTTGATTTCTAGTTAGTGACAGTCTTTGGGTAGTAGGATTTTAAATATTTTTTATATTTTTCTTTATCATATGCTCTACTTTTAATATTATTTTGTTAGTGATTTAGCAATCATCTGCAATAGTATTATATTACTGGGGTACAATTTCACACTGCTCCCACCACTAAAGGTCTGTGCCCTTCCCCCTCTAAGAACCACCATATTTCTCATAAACCTTAGAAATAGTTCGGTTATTTTTTCACAACTTTATGTGCTTTAGTTATATCTATATCCCACATATGATCAAAACCATCTGGTAGTTATCTTCCATTTCCATTTCACTGCTGATGCTCTGATATATCTACAATGAGCTTATTTTTCATGCAACAAAAAGAAAGAGGAAAATAAAAAGACAGTTAAGTTCAGAACCCCAAGCATAACTGTGCAGTGCTGTATTGTGTTCAGGATTATATCTTATATTTCTCCTCAGAATATCTCCTTAAAGAAACCTCTTGCTGACACATTCCTACATATAAATCCCAGGTTGTGTTGTTGACATGCTTGAGGCCCAAACTTTCCAAATTGGAATTCAAGACAGCTGCTTTGCTGATAATCTCTGAAACCATACCTCCTTGCTTAAAGAAATAGCTGGAGTTACAGGCCACCCACTACCACCAGCACAAGCCTCTGAAAGAGAGTAGAATGTAAACATGAGATAAATGAAGTATAGCAAGAAGGCTACTGAACCAAATCTATGATTCTCTATAACCAGACTTATTTAAGACACAACAATTTGCAGTGCTATTAGGGGAAAGAAAAATGTAGAATGCTAAGAACCCCAAAGGAATCTTTACCCCAAATTATAGAAAAAGGAATTTGAAAAAAAAACTGTAAGAATTTCACACACACACACACACACACACAAACACACACACACACACACACACACCACCTGTGGACATCTAACTTTTGACTGGGGAACCCAGGTTATTAACAAATGGTATTGGAAAAAAATTGGGTGGAAATGTGCAGAAAAATGATGAAACTGAACACTACATTTCACCAGACACAAAAGTAAATCCAAATGGATCAAAGACTAGGATATTTAACCAAGAACTATCAAATACTTAGAGAAAAGTACTCATAGAACTCTTTTTTTTTTTTTAATCTAAGCTTTCTAGGCATCTTCAATGGCACAAATCCCGTTGCAAAGAAGAATAAACCAATGGGACTATATCAAACTGAAATGATTCTGGAGAGCAAAAGGAGCCACCACCCAAACAGAGAGACTCTTTACTCAATGGGGCATCTTTACATGCCACACATCAGACAAAAGGCTAATAAATGGAGGTCAGGTAGCGCAGCGGGTTAAGTGCACGTGGAGCAAAGCACAAGGACCGGCATAAGGATCCCGGTTTGAGCCCCCCCCCCCCCCCCCCCCGGCTCCCCACCTGCTGGGGAGTCGCTTCACAGGTGGTGAAGCAGGTCTGCAGGTGTCTTTCTCTCCCCCCTCTCTGTCTTCCCCTCCTCTCTCCATTTCTCTCTGTCCTATCCAATGACATAAAAAAAAAAACAATGATAACCACAACAAGGCTACAACAAGGGCAACAAAAGGGGGCGGGGGGGGGGAATGGCCTCCAGGAGCAGTGGATTCATGGTGCAGACACTGAGCCCCAGAAATAACCCTGGAGGCAAAAATAAATAAATAAATAAATAAATAAATAAATAAATAAATGGCTAATAACCAAAATACATACAGAGCTCACCAAACTCAGCAACAACAAAACAAATAATCCCATCTAAAAACAGGGAGAGGATATGAATAGAATATTCCCCAAAGGAGAATTCCAATATAACAAAAATGAAATAGCACTTCACTTCTGTGAGCATGTTATGCATCAGAAAGGTTAGTAACAACAAATGCTGGAGGGGCTGTGGCGGCAAAGGAATTCTGCACTGCTAGTGGGAATGTCAATTAGTCCAACCCCTGTGGAGAACAGTCTGGAGAACTTTCCTCAGAAGGTTAGAAATCAACCTACCCTATGACCCTGCAATTCCTCTTCTGAGGATATCCTACGGAATCAAACACACCCATCCAAAAAGATCTGTTTATATCTATGTTCATAATTCACAATTTGTAATAGCCAAAGCTTGGAAGCAACCTTGGTGTCCAACAACAGATGAGTGGCTAAGAAATATGTGGTATATCTACAATTGAATACTACTCAGCTATTTAAAATGATAAATTCATCTTCTCCATCTCATCTTGGATGGAGTGTGAAGGAGTCATGTTAAGTGAGATAAGCCAGAAAGAGAAGGATCCATGTGGGATAATCTCAGTCAAAGGCAGAAGCTGAGAAATAAAAACAGAAAGAAGTTAGGTTGCATTTGGTGTGTTGCACCAAAGAAAAGGACTCTGGGGCTGATGGATGGGAAGTTGGGGGCTTTCAGGTCCTGGTGAATAATGGTGGAGGGAGACCTAAGCTGAAGGTAAGGGGACAAGTGAGGAATTTTACACATGTACCAATAACTATGTTTAATGGAAACCATTATCTCTCCAATAAAAATGGTTTTAAAAAACTGTAAAAAGCTTAGGTAGATCTATTCATAATTGCACTATATCATTCAAGAGGATATAAAATGTGAGCTGCTATCTTTTCATAGTAAGCACAGTCATGCTGCTATCTTCATTGACCAACAAATTTTGACATTTCTCAAAAAATACAGAATAAAATGAGAGATAAATCCAATGTGTTCTATATTTTCTGGCCTGAAAAGATAATGCACAGGGAGCAGGGAATGATGGCTATTATTTCAAAGATAGACTTCTGAAATGGCAAAAATTGACCCTCTCAGCACTACTGCCAGGAGAATGATTACAAGTGTTCTTTCTGCCTGGTAAGGACAGGTCTCCAATTTTATTTCTAAGCATTAACTTGTCCCACTCTGAGTCATCACTGCTCAAAAACAGCTCATCTTAACCTTCCCAGTTAGAGTTGAACACCCATAGCTAAGTCACTGTATAAATGAAGTCTAAGCATGAATTATTTTCCCATGTCCAGAGTTTGCAGGAGATCTGAGACAGACTCTCTGTTCCACACAGCAGTCCAGGAGTCCAGGTCAATTCCACCTTCTTATATTCTTGCTGTCATTTTCAAATCTTCCAAGCACAATACACAACAAGTACCATTCTACATGCAAAGGAGAAAACTTAATGTAACACATACAATGTATGCCTGAGGGAATTGAAGCTTAAAATTGTCCTGTGACTCTAGATTGGTATAGGTCTTCTAGAGATGACTAGTAGGTGTAACTAGTGTTGTATCTGCAAAAGTGGAAAAGGAACAGAGCAAGCAGAGGGCAAGCAATTGTCTGAAATGACACAGAAATTGGGGCACACTGTTCCTATACATACTGCTTCAGAGAAGAACTGACTATACTTAGTCACAAGGGAGACAGATAAACATACTCTCTAGCTAGGTGACCAGAGATTGAAACTTATGAAGATGCTAAAGTGGTGAACAAATTTCAGCTTCTGCTTTAAGCACAGTGGCCTTACAATAACGGTAAAAGTCCATAAACGCATTCAACCCTCAACTGTTCTTCACCCATTCCCTTCGTCACCTCCCAGACATACATGAGCTGGAGATAACGTCTTCCTTCATGGAGCTTATCTCGAATGACAGGATGAGGAAAATAGGTAAAACAAGTAAGCCTGATCGTACCCTTCAAGCCCCTTAAACAAACATTGCCTAAGTTGTCCTTCAGAGTCTAAAATACATGATGATATACATGTGTGTGCATGTATGTGCTGGATTCCATGTTTTCAGGGTAATATTCTAAAAATTCAGAAAATCCAGGTGCTGATTCATAGTATTGTTTAGCCAAGAATATACAGGAAATGCAGAAAGAATGTGAAGATCAAGTTTCTGGGTGATCTGTAAAAGATAAATTCTACGATGACAAAAATCAGCCCTTCAGGTCTAAACAGTAAAACATATGGTAGAGATTAAAAATAATATTCATTGAGAGAGTTAGTGAATTCATTACCCTAATGTCGATGGTCCAAACTATTATATAAAATCCCCTTTCTAAGATAGTGACAATCAGGGGCCAAGTTGTGAAATGTCTAGTTGGGCTTACATGTTACCATGAGCAAGGAACCAGGTTCAAACCCACAGGGGCTCCCCACATACAGGGACTGAAGTTTAACAAGTGATAAAGCAGGTTTACAGGTGTCTGTCTTTCTCTCTATCTCCCTCGCCTCTCTTCAAGTTCTCTCTGTCCTATCAAAAAAAAAAAAAAATAGAAAGGGAGAAGAATAAAAGAGGAGAAAAGGAAAGGAAAGAAAAGGGAAGGGAAGGGAAGGAAGGAAGGAAGGAAGGAAGGAAGGAGGAATGAAGGAGGGAAGGGAAGGGAAGGGAAGGGAAGGGAAGGGAAGGGAAGGGAAGGGAAGGGAAGGGAAGGGAAGGGAAGGGAAGGGAAGGGAAGGGAAGGGAAGGGAAGGGAAGGGAGGGAAGGGAAGGGAAGGGAAGGGAAGGGAAAGGGAAAGGGAAAGGGAAAGGGAAAGGGAAAGGGAAAGGGAAAGGGAAAGGGAAAGGGAAAGGGAAAGGGAAAGGGAAAGGGAAAGGGAAAGGGAAAGGGAAAGGGAAAGGGAAAGGGAAGGGAGGGGAGGGGAGGGGAGGGGAGGGGAGGGGAGGGGAGGGGAGAGGAGAGGAGAGGAGAGGAGAGGAGAGGAGAGGAGAGGAGAGGAGAGGAGAGGAGAGGAGAGGAGAGGAGAGGAGAGGAGAGGAGAGGAGAGGAGAGGAGAGGAGAGGAGAGGAGAGGAGAGGAGAGGAGAGGAAAGGAGCAGAGCCACCTAGAGCACTGTATTCTTAGGGCCAACACTGAGCCCCAGTGATAACCCTGGCAACAACTTTAAAAAAGTGACAATCATGTGAGTTTGAGTTTGAAGATTTATAATTATTTTGTGTGATTTAATCATCATCCACTGGAGAAAGAAACTGAAAGACAAAACTTACGTTGTTATAGAAAGTAGCATAAGACAATTTCTGACGACCAGGCAGTGGCACAGCTTGTTAAGTGCTCACATTACAGTGAGCAAGGGCCCTTTCTCCCACCCCTTACCCTGTCCCCTTCTACCAGAGTCCTTTGCTTTGGCGCAATACAGAAACCATTTAAAGCTTTACTTTATTTCTCCTTTTCTGTCCATGTCTCTTAAGTTCTGCCCATCATCGCATACTCATCCTTCTCTTTCAGCAAGAAATTTGTCTGCCTCTGCTTCATTGAGCAACTCTCAGATCAAGACAAATCAACCCAAATCACATTGGTCTTGTGAAAATTAAATGAGCAAATCCATAAAAAATATTTAGCGTAACCCCGACAAAAAAATCTCTAATAAGGGAGTCGGGCTAAGCGGGTTAATGTGGCACAAGCCCAAGGACTGGCATAAGGATACCGGTTAGAGCTCCAGCTCCCCACCCGCAGGGGAGTCACTTCACAAGCAGTGAAGCAGATCTGCAGGTGTCTATCTTTCTGTCCCCCCTCTCTGTCTTCCCCTCCTCTCTCCATTTCTCTCTGTCCTATCCAACAATGATAACAACAGTAATAACTACAACAATAAAAAACAACAAGGGCAACAAAAGGGAGTAGATTTTTTTTTTAAATCTCTAATAAGCAAATATAATCACTACAGTTTTGCAGCTATTTGGACTGGAGATATTGGCCTCCAACAACACTCCATGAAATTTAAATCCCTAACTTCAGTTTGTTTCTTTATATTTTGGTTCTTCTCAGTAAAAGAAATTTCTGCATCCCTGTAAATCTGAGCTCACATTCTGTGGTCATGAGTAGGAACTTTCCAAGATGCTCCAATATCAACCCATCTTCCTCAGGTGTAGCATAGAGTATGTTGTCCATCCTCCCTTCAGGGTGGAATATTCTCTACTGTTGTTGACCCACATTGAGGGCAAGGTCCTATGGAGGCCCACAAAGGGTCTATTGTATTGTTCCTGATAGAGATGACCTGTGCCAATGGAGAAAGGGATTTATTCGGGGTCTAGGCCCATCATGTCTGTTTGGGAATCTCAGGACTCCCTGAATAGGACCCCAGCTGATGGGGTGGCCTAATAGTGACTAAAGAGTCATCCTTAAAGTATGCCAGTCTCTTGCTCTTATTCAGCTTTAGCAGTTCTTACTTTGCTAAGGTTAGCTTTGGAGTGAGTGAGAGAACTGTAACAGGAAGTAGGTGAGGAGGGTATGTAAGTTTAAGTAAACAAATTTCATTATGAACTTTATACTGACTCACTACAGACTATTGTGTACTTTTGCCTTCAGGTATATATTTTGCCCTAATTTATGGATACATGTGAACATATGCTCTGTCTTATGGGACCTGGTCTATATCTAGGTTTTGGGACTTTGTTAGGAAGTGAACCACCTGAAATGGAATTAGAGAATACTATGAAAAAAAAAAGGTCTCACCCGAGTAATGAGGGTGAAGGGTTGACATTCCATGCCTGACATCTCATAGGGTCCTAAGCTGAATATGGGCCCCCCACATAAAATCAATAGGGTTTACAGTCAACAATATTCATACCCCTTCCCCATATTAGGGAGCTACTCTCTTCCCTGATCCAGCTTTCAAGTCCTTTTCCCAGCCATGACATCATCTTCCCAGACAATAACCTGGATCCACATGCATATCAGATTTCAGGCTCAGCAGAAAAAAGAAAAAGGAAAAAAATAAAAACTAATATAGCCATAGGCCCTTTGGAATATAGCTAAAATATGCCTACTAGCTATCTACAAAATGGAGGACCCCTTAACTCTTCATCTGCACTATCCCAGCCTTTAGGTTCATGATTGTTCAACAATTTGTTTGGCTTTGTATGTTAACTCTCTTTTCAACCACCAGGTTCCAGATGCTAGCATGATGCCAACCAGACTTCCGTGGACAGACAACCCCATCAACGTGTCCTGGAGCTCTGCTTCCTCAGAGCAATTACAGAAGCCAGACCTTCCACCTTCTGCATCCCACAATGACCTTGGGTCCATACTCCCAGAGGGATAAAGAATAGGAAAGCTATCAGGGGAGGGAATGGGTTACGGAGTTCTGATGGTGGGAATTGTGTGGAGTTGTACCCCTCTTATCCTATGGCTTTGTCAATGCTTCGTTTTTATAAATAAAAAGGGGAAAAATAAAATTTCTGTCACAGTGGTTGCTTGGTGACTCAATTCATATGAACATAGCTAAGAGATAGCTGATATATTGCTTCCTATCATTTCTTTTTTTTTATGAAATCTTTTTTAAGCTTTTTAAATTATCTTTACTTATTTATTGGATAGAGAAAGGCAGAAATTGAAATAGAAGGGGGTGATAGAGAGGGAGAGAGAGACACCTGCAGCACGGCTTCACCACTTGCGAAGCTTCCCCGCTGCAGGTGGGGACCAGGGGCTCAAACCTGGGTCCTTGCATACTGTAACTTGTGCATTCAACCAGGTGCACCTTCACCTGGCCCCTCATTTCACTTTATAGCCCCTGTGTAGTTCAAATTTTATTTATCCCTGGTACTTTAATACTATTTTATACTTAATATGCTAGTTTCAAGGTCATTAAAGTTCCCAATTCAGTGAATATTTTCATTTTGATCGGTATTGTAAAAAAATACACATATTACTTCTAAAGGAACGTTATTAAATGTAAATGAGCCTATGAGATTCTGCCCTCCATACTGCTGACTTTCTGTCATGTACTTTCACTCTTTCTCTCCATGCTACAAGCAGGAAATATTTCCTTTCAGTTCACAAGTTTTCTCCTTAACTATGTCAAACTACTGATCATCTTTCTCATTTTGCAGTTTTAGTTTTTATTTGAGGTTATTTTACTTTTTTATTTTGTTTCCTTGTAAAGTGAACTATATGTATGCATATACATACACATAGTATTTTAACTTATTTAAATATAGTCAGACTAGTTGTCATATAATCTGTTTCTGATATTTGAATACTAAAGAGCTTGGAGGGAATCAGGTTGCAATGGTGCCAGGGGTCCAACAGACTCTGGTGCTGTGGTGGTAGATGAGGTATGGTAGTATATTTTGAAGAGGCATCAAATTATGCTTCTAAAACACTTATAGTCTTATAAACAAAGACAGTAAGAAAAAATATAACCAAGGGGTCAGGCAGTAGCGCAGCGGGTTAAGCACACATGGCAGGAAGCTCAAGGACTGCCTAAGGATATGGGTTTGAGCCCCAGATCCCCACCTGCAAGGGGATCGCTTCATAAGTAGTAAAGCAGGTCTTCGGGTGTCTATCTTTCTCTCCCCCTCTCTATCTTCCCCTCCTCTCTCCATTTCTCTCTGTCCTATCCAACAACGACGACGGCAATAATAACAATAATAGTAACCACAACAACGGTAAAACAAAAGGAAAAAAAATAGCCTCCAGGAGCAGTGGATTCATAGATCTGGCGCAGAGTCCCAGCTGGTAAAAAGAAAGAAAGAAAGAAAGAAAGAAAGAAAGAAAGAAAGAAAGGGGAGAAAAGAAAGGAAGGAAGGAAGAAAGATAAAAGAATATAACCAGTAAAGTGTAAACGAAAGAAAGAAAGGATAGGTGTGGAATTTTAAAATAATAGTTCTTCAGTAAAAACCAAGAATTCTGTTTGAGCTTCAGTCGCTAAATCTGCTGTGAAGATTAAGTAAGATGCGTCTCGCATATGCTTGTCATACACTAGTTGCCTTTCTCTTTTTACCATCTACCAGAAATGATTCAGTTTGAAAGTCTTTCGCATGGGGAAGGTCAGCACATGTTGAGAGAGATCAAGTGCTGGACGGAAACTGAAAGACCTGAGGTGGAAGACCGCATGATCAGAAAACAATTAGGAAGGCACATTTACTGAGAATGGGTCTTTTGTTGCTGTGAGCAGGAATGGAAGTGAAATCAACTGGCATGCTTAAATGGAGACTCATTTTGTTACCTTTCTTCTGCCTGTATAATTAATGTCTGCCTTTTATGGCCCCGTTCAAATGTCACCTCTGAATCAAAACGCTTATTAAATGAATGAATGGATGAAATTTTTTGGCAATTTCCCATGGGGAAAACAAACTGAATGTTTTGGAAAATGTTTCAAAACTTGAATCACTTCGATGTAATTCTTCTCAGTTTTATTAGGGTTCTAGTTCATGTTACCACTTACGAAAACGCATCCAACTGTCTACCTTGGGATGACAGCATCTGAATAAATCAAAATGGTCTTCAACATTTTTCATTACTATCTTTATTTATTTATTAGATCGAGACATTCAGAAATTGAGAGGAAGGGGAGAGTAGAGGAAGAGACAGAGAGACACCTGCAGCCCTGCTTCACCACTCGCAAAGCTTTCCCCCTGCAGGTGGAGACCAGGGGCTTGAACCTGGATGCTTGCACACTGTAACATGTGCACTCAACCAAGTGCACCGCCACCAGTCACAGAATTTTTTACACTACCTTCTAATACATACACTCTGCATTCTACTGTACTAACAGTAGAATATCTAACTAACCCAGAGAAGACAATACAACTTTTTTTGATTCACTTGTTCCTACTCATCCAAAATTCTCTAGACGTTTTCAGTTCTCTGAAATTACAGAGCTACTTGAAAAATGTTACGCATTTCTAGAAGTTACACATTTCTAAAAGTGTTACACATTTCTAGAAGTTTGATTGCATTAATTGAAGTGTCTTTTAAGTAATTTAAAAGTTTGATTTGGGGGGGTCGCGGTAGCACACCGGGTTAAGTGCACATAGTACAAAACACAAAGACCTGCACAAGGGTCCCAGTTCAAGCCCCTGGCTTCCCAACTGCATGGGAGTCACTTCATAAACAATGAAGCAGGTCTGCAGGTGTCTTTCTCTCCCCCATTCTACCTTCCCCTCTGCTCTCCATTTCTCTGTCATATCCAACAACAAAAATGGAAAAAAAAAAAAAAAAAAAAAAAAGGCCTCCAGGAACAGGGGATTCTGAGTACCAAGCCCCTGTCACAACCCTGGAGGCAAAAAAAAAGTTTAATTTTTCACTTAAGTGTTAACTTTTTTTATTTAAGTGTCTTTTATGCTACCTTCAATTTTAGCCTTTCTTTTATTCTTCCCCCCCCCTTGCTTGTTTTCTTCCTTTCCTTTCCCCTCACTTCTCTTACTCATTTTTTTCTCTTTCCTCAAATAGTTTATAGTACTCCATCCCACCTAGCAAAATCTCAAGAACAGGGCATATGGAACGCTAGCGCGATTGACTGATTCCCAAACCACCATTTGCTTGCTGTTTCCTTCCTTTTCTCATCCCTTCAGTTCTGCGTGTGCAACCTCTTCACTTGTTTTCCCTCTTCAATATTTAAATTTTTTCAACAATGAAGAGGAGGGACAAAAACTGAAACCTACTCTTGAGGGGAGTTTGCATTTGCATTGCGTTTTCATTTCATTTTGTGTCCATCTGTGCAGATCTAGAGTGATATGACACCAATTCATCCAGCCAAATATTGTAATCACTAGGAAGGTAAATGCCAGCTGCAGACAGTGCCTTTGTCCCACTTGCCCTTTCTTGATTCTCTTCTTAAATTCCGAGCACATTTATGATAATGAGTTCGCCTGAGTTGGTGCTTTGCTGTGACCCTTTTCCCCACAGGCCAGGCCATGTTGCTGTGAGATGTCAGGGAGGCATAAATTCTAAATTGCATGACTTCCTGAGGGAAGGCAAGAAGTCTCCTCCCCCATTGCCGTTAGTCTTGTGTAACAATCTCACTGACACCATCCTTATCTCCGTGACTGTCAGCAGCACCAGGTTATGGCAGTCATATTTCAAGTAGCAACTGGAGAGGAAACAAGATTTGGAATCATGGAAGTAATGCTAGCAGCTAACATTGGTATAGCCTTTCAACCTTGCAACAGGCTTTCCTATTATCACACTAAATCAGCACAGTCTTGTAGAAGCCTAGTGTTTGTGTTAGTGTTCCCGTCATATAAATAGAGAAATTGAACCCTGGAAAGACATTGAAAGTAATCTAAGATTATACTGAGTATACTACAAGTGTAGTTCTAAATCTCTAGAAACCATATTCTGAGTCTTTACCTTAAATAGTCTTAAACATGATCCAAATAGAGAGCAAAAGGACAGTGCATATTTTTTAAAAGCATGAAATTGTGTATATATCTTTTGTTTTAATGTGCAAAATGTTAAGTGATCCACTGTAAGAAATTCAAAATATATATAAAATTTGTTTTGGGTAATGTTCATCATAATGCAGGAATAAAATTTAAAAATAAGCTAGCTTATATTTAAAAGGGACAAGGTAAAAATAAATTCATATAATGTAATAGTGTTCCATCAAGATTATATTCCCTTGTATCTTTTAAGCATGATTATTGTATAATGTTAAATATAGGTCAAAAGATATCAGAAACTAAACAATCGGTGTGACTCCGATTATTTTAAAAATAAAGTTCTATGGGAGTATGGATTGACCTGTCAATGCCCATGTTTAGCGGGGAAGCGATTGCAGAGGCCAGACCTTTAGCCTTCTGCATCCCACATTGACCTTGGGTCCATACTCACAGAGGGTTGAGGAATGGGAGAGCTGTCGGGGGAGGGGATGGGATGCCAGTTCTGGTGGTGGGAATTGTGCTGAGCTGTGCCCCTCTTGTCCTATGGTTTTGTCAATGTTTCTTTTTATAAATAAAAAATTTAAAAAAAAATAAAGTTCTAGAAAAGTAAACTGAAAATATTACAGATATACATGTACACATATGTACATGCATGTACATATACACATAAATTCATGAAGATATTACAGATAATATTTATTCACTTAGTAATCTTGTTGCTGCTGTTCATATCTGCTACCAGATGACCTGTATTTCTTTGAAAGATAGCTACAGTGTGGTTTCACTCATATGTACAATATAAAGAAATGCATGAACTAATTTTTTTTTAAAAAAAGTGTCAAGCTGTCTTTAAGACTGAGAACTGTGTGTTTTTCCTTGAGACGACAGTGAGAGCCAGGTCGGTTGAGGGCACAGAATAGTGATTGTGGGCGTGATATGGAACAGTACTCCTGTAATCTGATGATTTTCTAAGCTATTACTAAATCATGAATAAAACAAACTTATTTTTTCCTTTTTATTTAAGAAAGGATTAATTAATAAAACCATAGGGTAGGAGGGGTACAATTCTACACAATTCCCACCACCCAATCTCCATATCCTACCCCCTCCCCTGATAGCTTTCCCATTCTCTATCCCTCTGGGAGCATGGACACAGGGTCATTGTGGGTTGCAGAAGGTAGAAGGTCTGGCTTCTGTAATTGCTTCCCCGCTGAACATGGGCATTGACTGGTCAGTCCATGCTCCCAGTCTGCCTCTCTCTTTCCCTAGTAGGGTGGGTCTCTGGGGAAGCTGAGCTTCAGGACACATTGGTGAGGTCTTCAGTCTAGGGAAGCCTGGCCGGCATCCTGATGACATCTGGAACCTGGTGACTGAAAAGACAGTTAACATACGAAGCCAAACAAATTGTTGAGCAATCATGGACCCAAAGCTTGGAATAGTGGAGAGGAAGTGTTAGGGGGGTACTCACTGCAAACTCTAGTGTACTTCTGCTTTCAGGTATATATTTTGCAGTAGTTTACGAATACGTGTGAACATATGCTCTCTCTCACAGAAACTGGTGTATATCTAGGTTTTGGGACTTTGTTAGAAAGTGAACCACCTGAGATGGAATTAGAGTATACTCTGAAAGGAAAGGTCTCACCCGAGTAATGAAGCTGAAGGGTTGTCATTCCACACGTGAAGTCTCTGGACACAGTCTGAAGTGAAGCATGTTGAGGTGGCAATCGTTGTGTTGGTTAGGTTGTGATCGACAGATGCAATATTATTTGATATGGATTGGGAGAGGCATATGGGAAAGTGGGCCCTATCCAAGGGTTCCAGGACTGGGGGAAGTAGAGGCTCTATAGTGGAGATGTGAGGTTCCTGCTGTCTTAGGGTTCAAAAAGACATTTGATAGCTAATGTTATCATCACATTATTTGGTAATTGGGTTAACTTTGAAAAATCCTTTTCTTAGGGTTTGCTGTACAGTATCCAGTATATTGTATATAGCTGTGCTATTGGTTGATTTTTGTTTCTGGTGAGATAAAGTGGTTCAATTTCATTCTTCTGCATGTTACAACCCAGTTTTCCCAGCACCAATTACTGAAGAGAGCCTCCTTTTTCCATTTAATCCTTTGGGCCCCCTTATCAAAAATTAGATGTCCATAGGTGTGGGGAGAACTCACTCTTAAAAGCCTAGGTATTGGGGCGGGGGTAAAAAAAAAAAAACCTAGGTATTTTCTTTTAAGACATTTATTTAAAGGACATGCAAACACTACATGAAGGGACATATGCACTCCTATGTTCACAGCTGCATTATTCATCTACCAAAGAGTGGAAGCAGGCTAAATATGTATAGACCAATGGCTGGATAAGGAAATTATGGGTTATATACTTTATGGAGTACTGCTCTTCATTCCAAAAGATGATGTTATGTCCTTTGGGAAAATTGTCATTTAATGTGCTAGGAAAAGTTCCTGGGTTTTCATGTTTATAGTTTTGTATGACCCCTGAATGATGCCATCATACTATCCCAATGGACTTTGGCAGAAAAATGTTCGTCCACCTCTTCCGTATCTTATCCTACTTTATACATTTTATTTATTTATTTATTTTTATTACTCTTTAAATTTTTATATTTATTTATTCTTTTGTAGCCCTTGTTTTTTTATTGTTGTTGTAGTTATTATTGTTGTTGTTATGATGATGTTGTTGGATAGGACACAGAGAAATGGAGAGAGGAGGGGAAGACAGAGAGGGCGAGAGAAAGACAGACACCTGCAGACCTGCTTCACCACCGGTGAAGTGACTCTTCTGCAGGTGGGAGCCAGGGGCTCAAACTGGGATCTTTACACAGGTCCTTGTGCTTCATGCCACATGTGTTTAACCTGCTGCACTACTGCCTGACACCCTCCTTATACATTTTAAAGCTTACCTAATTAATCCCTGAGCAGGCCCATAAGCCTGATTAAGGCCAGGCCTTTAAGGCATGCCTATGAAGATAATATTGGACAAGGTCATTTATCATTTATGAAATAGACTATGCTTGTCTTAGCTAGTGAGGGCTGCTGTAAAGGAGGCCATAGACTAGTGATGTATAAGCAGACAAGCATGTGTCACAGTTCTGGAGGCTGGAAGTCCCAGGATAAGATATAAGCAGCACTTGTTTCTGTAAAGAACTTGGCTCCTGATTTATAGATAACTTTTCTCACCATGTTCTGTGTCCTCCTGTGGCCTTTCTTTTGTGTGTAACTAGTGGAGGGGGTGAGAAGGAGTCCCAGTGTCTCTTGCTCTTCTAATTATGATACTAATCCTATCACAACAGTGAAAAGGGCATACCCTTATGACACCATTTAACTACCCTTCACCCCCCTCAACCACCACCACAAAACCCCTGTCTCCGAATGTAATCATGGTAGGGGTTAGGATTTCAATATACAAATTTATTTTTTGGGGTAGGGTAGGGTAGGGTAGAAATAAGTATCAATACTTAACAGTTCCAGACTAGTGGCTTTTTTTCTTTTTAAAGACTATTGGCTATGAGGGAGATCTGTTCTTTTTATACTAGTGAACAACTTTTGAAATTAATCTTTTATCTCCATTAACCAAATTGGATTTGAACTAGAGAAAAAAATTACTCCCCCCCCCAATCTTCCTGAGTTATCTAGTCTTTCCTAAAGGGGATGGTTCCTTTCCAGGTTCCCAAATAACTTCTCATGAATTGAGTAACTCACTGGTAATATGCTATTTCATAAGGCAAGGCTGGTTCTAAGACAATTAGAGAAAAGTCAAGACTTCAAGATTTTAATTTATTGCCAGAAGAAGAGAAGAGACATAATATAACACATAATATAACATTATTAAGAGAAGAGACATAATATAACATAATATAACATAATATAACATAATATAACATAATATAACATAATATAACATTATTAAGAGAAGAGACATAATATAACATAATATAACATCCCTCTGGGATGTTAGCATATGTGCAACAGGAAGGAAAAAATTAGTTGTGTCCTGAAGAAACCTGGAAAGAACAAGGAGACATCAACTCCTTGTCTGTAGCCTGGAGAGGAATTCAGGGTGGTTAGGATCATCCTAACTTTCTTGAACATTCTTCAGCAATTTATGGAAGCCCTTCAGAACAATTAGTTTTTATATTTATATATTTGGTAATGGAAAAGTGAGGGAGAGAAGAAAACACAAGATGATCCTATTTACCATTATGGTATATGCCATGCCAGTGACAGGACTTGCCAGACGTCATGCACGCAAGCCTGGTGTCTTATTTTCTGTGCTACCCCCTGGGTTGTGCCATAATTATTTATAGTTTCTTTCTAATCATACCCAAGAGTTTTTGCTTCAAACTTTTTTTTTATGGAGAGAGAAAAGGCAGAGAGGCAGAGAAAGAGAGAGAGAAAGAGTGAAAGAGACTATAGCATCAAAACTTCCTTCGGTCACTCACGTGATAAAGCAACACACTACCCAAGTCAGCTATTTCACTGTCCACTTAGGATTTTACTTAATCAATTTATTAATGATTTAATGTTGATTTACAAGATTACAAGGAGGTAGAATTGTAACAGGTGTATAATTCCATACAGTTCCCACCACCAGGGTTCTATGTCCCATCCCAGACTCCACTGGGAACTCCCCTATTATTTATCTTTCTAGTTGTATGGACAACAATTCTTTTTGGGGTGCACAAAGTAGGAGTTGTGGTTTCTGTAATTGTTTCTTCACTGGACATGGGCATTGGCAGGTCCATCCATACCCCCAGCCTGTTTCCATCTTTCCCTGATGAATAGGGCTCTGGGGAGATGAGGTGCCAAACACGTTGTGAGGTCTTCTGCCCAGGGAAGTGAGGATAGAATCATAGGAGCATCTTCAACTTGGCAACTGAAATGCAGAAAGATAGAAAGTAGGACAAAATGTTTCGTAAGCAGGAACCATAAAGTAGGAATAGGGCAGATGAAAGTAGAGAACTTAAGGTAGAAGGATGCTAGGAAGTTTATTTAGGAGTGTTCCTAGGAGCCTCTGTCTTTTTCTAATATTTAAAATATTTACTATTATCTTTTATTTATTTTATTTATTGGATAGAGACAGCCAGAAATCAAGAGTGAAGGGGGTGGTAGAGAGACAGAGAGACACCTACAGCCCTGCTTCTCCACTTGTAAAGCTTTCCCCCTGCAGGTGGGGACCGGGGGCTTGAACTAGGGTCCTTGTGCATTGTAATACATGCGCTCAGCCAGGTGCACCACCATGCGGCCCCAGGGGCCTATGTCTTAATAATCTTTGAGCTTGACAGCTAACATAGAGGTAGACCAGAAACAGTGTCTGGCAAGATGGTGTTGGAATTGAGAGCAGAACTAGAAAGCAGGATTAGGGCAGAGGGTTGCTCGCAACTTGAAGAAGATATACAAATGCAAGAACTTGCTGTAGTGTTGTTTTCTGTACGTTGTGCCTAGGGCTGCGGGAGCACTCCCACTTCTTGGCACTGACCTGTTTAGTGAAGACCTCAAATTCTCAGGCAGATTCTAAGCACAGCTTTGGCCTTCAGAAGCGGCTGGATGGAGCCAAGGGGTCCATCTGAGCTGGTTCTTAGATTCAGCTGGATTTTAATCTTAACACACTAACTTTTATTTTAAGTACAATTAAGTTGATATACCAGTGGGCTGTACTACAGTAAAATTTGAGGAATGCCGTTCCACACCTCCAAGTGTGTTTGTATCTCACCATTCTCAGCACAAGGTTCTAGCATCCCCACTGACCGACCAAACGCCCACCTCTACCTCTGCCTCACATCTGATGCTCCTCTGGTGACCACCTTACTTTTCACGGGGCCTAGGAATTGTTTGTGTTATATTTTGCTAGTTCTTTTGCTTTGGTTATTTATATTCCACATATGAGTGAATTCACCTTGAATTCTTAAAAGTACATATTGACTACAGAAATTAATTGCAGTGCTCCTAAAATCAATAGCAACATTAAGTCGTCTTAAAATGATTTTAAAAGTCAGTCCTCTGGGCTGGGTGGCAGCTCTCCTGGTTGAGCACATATACTACAATGTGCAAGGACCTGAGTTCAGGCCCCCGGTCCCCACCTACAGGGGAGAAAAACTTAGAAAGTGGTGAAGCAGTGTGTCTCTCTGTTTCTCTACCTCTCTGTCTCTTCCTATCTTCTTAATTTCTGGCCATCTCTATCCAATAAACAAAGATAATAAAAAAAATAACTTCAGTCTTCTGATAGGAATGTAGACACCTCTTAGCCTGTGTCTTAACAGTTATAATTCTTTCCTATGAAAATGAATCTTTATTTAGTAAATACAACAAAATCCTTCCTCCTCCTCCACAAACAAACAAAACCAAGATTTACCTCCGTCTCTCCTTTCATGGCCTCTGGCTCCCCCTGCCCAGCATTGCCTCCCCTCCAGATAAGCCTTTCTAGTTACCCTCCAACTGCCTACAGCAGCTTCTTTTTCCTTTCAATATATTAGTAAACAGACATATAAATGACCAGAAAAGCCTTTTTTTCCTTTTGTTGTCACCTTCACTACCCCAGACTGGTCCCCACCAGGGTTATTGCTGGGGCTTGGTGCCGGCGTTACCTATCTACTGCTCCTGGTGGACATTTGTTAGAAGTTTTATTTTTTATTTTATTTTATTTGATAGGACAGAAAGAATCTGAGAGATGAGGGGGGTAGATAGAGAAGGAGAGACAGATGGACACCTGCAGACCTGCTCTACCATTTGGGATGTGTCCCGGCTGCAAGTGGGAACCGGGGGGGGGGGGGGGGGGGGGTTGAGCCTTGGTCCTTGTGTGGATCCTTCCACGTGCTACTGCACTGAACTGCGTGCTCCTCCGCCCAACACCACATTCCCCCGCCACACCCATGGAGAGAGACCATAAGCACTGAAACAGATGATTTCAAACCTTGGTTGCATGTTTATGGCAAAGTAGGTACCCTTTCCAGCTGACCCATTATTAAGACACTTGCTTTCCAAAACAGCTTGTTGGGCCAAGCTGAACATTTAAAGGCTGAAACTGGCCAACTTTCTCTCCTGAATCACACTTCAGTCAGGCTCCTCCAAGCCAAGTCCTCAGCGTCCAGTTTGAATCAGAGTCTTGCTCCATTTGTTTAGAGAGAATCCTTCCCTCTTGATCTCCCAGGCCTGTCTTCAGCAGAGATCCTAAGTCAGTTTTAGCAAGAATTTTCTTCTTAATTTGCTTTGCTGGTTTATATATATATATATATATATATATATATATATATATATATATATATATATATATATATGTATTTAGTGAGAGCACTGCTCAGCTGTGACTTATGATGGTACCAGAGACTAAAGCTGAGACCAGACCTTGGAGCCTCAGGCATGAAAGTCTTTTTTGCATCACCATTATGTTACTTTACTGACCCACCCACTTAACAATTTTTATTTATTACCCTGCAGCTATCCGTCCCCAATTGGTCCTCATTTCTCTCTCCTACGGCTATAAACTTGACATCTATTGCAGCAATCTAGAATAAAACCTTCTTGATCAACCAAACGAGTGTTAGAATTTTTCTTTAAGAGAATTAAATTCATGAAGGTATGATGAGCTTCGTCTTTCTGATCTGCTAGCGTCCTCAACATAGAAACAATGTTGGGAGCTCAGGCCACTCTTAATCTGTTGATGAGCTGATGCTGTCAGTGAGCAATCACCTTTGACCTTTTAAGAATAACAGGGAAGTAGGCTCTTGTCCTCATTTTATAAAAGAAGAAAATGAGGCTTCCATGGTTTAAGGGATTTACTTCTTGTCTACCAGATCGTGAGAAACACCCCACGAGGGGACTGCTGTTTTTCTCTGTCTTGCATTGTGCGTGCACGCGTGCGCGCGCACACACACACACACACACACACACACACACACACACACACTTACTTTCTCTCTCTCTCTCATATAAAGGATTAGGAAATAGCTTTGATGGAAGAAAACAATACATAAACCTTCAGACAGGAATATCTGAGTTTACTGAGAATTTGCTACATTCAGACTTCTAGGCATATGTTAACTTCAATCCTCACAGCAAGCTGAATGCTGCAGGGCCACTGCTATTGTTATTAATTTAATTGGTTTATTGAGGTGTCTGTCATGAAGCATACAAGAAACTCATACATGCATTACGTATGAATTGTGAAGTTTGACTCAAGTGAACATCCAGAAATCATCCTTACAATTAAGATAATGAACATATCACTTAAAAAGGAGCATTATCCACACCATTTAGAGATATGATAGCTGATTTCATTTGTATGATGTTACAGAGTTGCTGTGCAGTATATATATATATATATATATTTTTTTTTTTTTTTAACCAGAGCATTGATATGCTCTGGCTTATGGTGGTGCTGGGGATTGAACCTGGGACTTCGGAGTCTCAGGCATGACAGTCTCTGTACACTGTGCAGGATTTTAAGTCTTATCTGCAAGAGTTCAGAACCATTCACTAGTGTGAGTCTCTACCTCTAAGTGCATGATCTCTCTCTTCCTGTCTCTCTCAGTCTGATGTGTTAATTATGCTATGTCTACATACTCAATACCATCATGCTACATCAATAACATCATAACCAGCAATAACAATTCTGCCTAACATATATGACAAATCTCTTTTACAAGCTCTTTAATATCATACCAGTTTTAAAGCACATGACTCTTTTTTATTGTTATTTATTTTGTACTGAGACAGAGAAATTGAGGTGGAAGTGAGAAGCAAAGAGGCAGAGAGAGAGGGAGGTATATATATATATATATATATGGAGAGAGAGAGAGAGAGGGAGAGAGAGAGGCCTACAGCACTGCTTTACTGCTTGTAAAGTTTTCTCGCGGTAAGTGAGAAGAGGCATCTTGGACCAGGGTCCTTGCTCACTATAATGTGTGTTTTCAAGCAGGCGCACCACTACCCAGCCTCACAATGTTACTCCCAAGAATGTCGCTCTACAATTAGCTTTGAATCTGAATCGTGTTTGAACCACAGTCTCCATATTTACCGAGAAATCTTGGTGATCCAAGAAAACTTGCTGAGTCTTGGTATCCTCATTGGCAAAAGAATAACAATACCTGTGTCAGAACTGGTGGGAGACTCCCTAGGTAGAATTCCATAGTATGATACATATAGTCAGCAAATGCTGTTTGAGAAATTGATTATTAATTTTTGCCTGAGCCCAACAGCGAACATGCAGGTGGGCCAAATATGCTGTCTGGGGAGATGGTATCAGAGTTAGTAAAGTCATGGGCCCCTTGGAATCCCACTGCTCAGGCAGAGTTAGGTCAGGGTAAACATCACAGCTGTTGCTTCCCCCTTTTCTTTGGTGTCAAGGTTGGTGCACCTATTTTAACCTATAAGCACAGTCATCACTGAGCAAACAGACCAGCAAGGCATTTGGAAAACATTGCCCAGGTATTGTCGTCAATACAAAAATCAAGTTAATGAATTTTTTTAAAAATTTATTTATTTATTCCCTTTTGTTGCCCTTGTTGTTTTTTATTGTTGTAGTTATTACTGATGTTGTTGTTGTTGGATAGGACAGAGAGAAATGGAGAGAGGGGAAGGGAAGACAGAGGGGAGAGAGAAAGACAGATACCTGCAGACCTGCTTCACCGCTTGTGAAGCGACTCCCCTGCTTGTGAAGCGACTCCCCTGCAGGTGGGGAGCAGAGGCTGGAACCGAGATCCTTAGCTGGTCCCTGTGCTTTGCGCCACCTACGCTTAACCCGCAGAGCTACTACCCGACTCCCAAGTTAATTAATTTTTATTGAAATAAATCGTGAGTTTGAATACTGAGAAAACCAGCAGGTCAACGCTTAGAGGAAATTAATCAACATTAAAAAATGTGATGGAGGAGAACCAATTTTACATGGATATTATTATCATTACTTAAAGAACAAATGAGCACTACTCAGAGTTCTGCAGTTAGGCATCTCTTTTTGCTTGGACTGAAATATCCTTTGGAAATCTTGGTCAGCTAGACATGCCCTAGGCACTGGTCTAAACAGGCCCCTTTTGAAAGCTGGTCACTGCCTTCTGTCCCGGAAGGCTGGCCGACTCACAAAATCGCTTCTGCTTCACTCTGGCTGTTCCATGGCTGTGGTGAGACTCTGTGACTAGGGAAGCTGTAATACGTCAGCAGTCTTGCATTCAGTCTTTTTTTGAAATGAGCATACTATGGGGCAAGCCCTGTATTTAATTGTGAATGCACCAAAGTTGTAACAATCCCAGTGTATCACTAAGCACCACATAAATGGTACGGATAAGCCAACATCTCTTTGCAAGAAGAAAATGCTTTGAGTCAGAGTTCGGTTGCTGTAGGGGAGAAGTCAAGCAAAATTTTCTGCAAGAGGTAGAGTTTGAGCCTGGCTTTGGATAGGATTTCATTAGGAAGAATATAGAGAACAGTAAGAACATTTTCAGAGAATGAAAAGCCAGCTTCACTTTCAAAGTTTCATTGATTACATTTTCTTCTGCCCAGGGCATCTAACCCTCAATTGATCCCAATCCAGAGCTGTCTTGAAATAGAACTTCAGCCTGAACTCTAACCTATCAATCTCTTGTGAGTGTTCATCAGACACTGTGCGTTTTGCACAGTGATTAGCTCTATCCTGTTTGCAGAGGGGGGTGTACGGTGGGGAGCGTTAAGAGTGACTGTATGGGGCCGGTGGTGGCGCACCTGGCTGAGCACACATGTTACAGTGCACAAGGGCCCAGGTTTAAGCCCCCAGTTCCCACCTGCAGGGGGAAAGCTTCACAAATGGTGAAGCAGGGTTGCAGGTGTCTCTGTATCTCTTCTTCTCTATTTCCCTCTTCCCTCTCAATTTCTGACTGTCTCTATTCTATAAATAAATAAAAGATAATAAAAAAAATTTTTTAAAGAGTGATTGTATCTTTTAGGTCATACAGTTGGAGGAGTTGCATTGCTATCAGTGAAGCAAGAAACATTTAAGGTTGTAAGCTATTTAAGGGAAAGATTCTGAGTTCAGTTTTGACTGCACTGAATTTGAAGTAACTTGGAGACAGTTGATGGAGTAACTTTAATGATCCTTCAGTTTTTTTTTTAAGTATAGATTGCTATAATCTCTTTGCTGCTTTCATCTATTTGCAAAAAGCAGCAAAATTTACAACTAGCACAATAAACATATATTACTTTAAAAGTAGAAAAGGTTTGGACTTCCGGAGACATGACAATAGAGTAGCCGCAGCTGTTTTGGCCCTCTCTGGTCAACTAGGAAAATCAATGAAAATCACCTGGAAGCTCAACAAAGTACAAGCTTTCTTCAGAAACTTACCAAGCCATGGGTGAGTACAGATACATGTGATTTGTGGACAGAAGAGGGGTGAAGGAGAGATTGCCAGGATTAAAGGCCATACTCAAGGACAGCTTGTCTAACTAGGAGAGTGGTATATGAAAAGAAGAAGTAAATGAATTCCAGATGATCAATATTAGGGTAGAACAAGGGAAACAACAACAACAGGGGAACCCAGACACAGGAAAGGGAAGAGAAAATGTTAAAGTGGAGAAGCAATTACGGAAGCCAGACCTTCCACCTTCTGCATCCTATAAAGACTTTGGGTCCATACTCCAAGAGGGGTAAGTGTAAGGGGAAGATGACCAGAAGGCTCTAAACTTCAATTCCATCATGACCAGGAGAGAAAAGGGGGGGGGAAATGAAGGATACTCAGAAGTAGCAGGTGTGACATAGAAAGGAAGAGAAGGCAGCATCACAGAAAAAATTGGCAAGTATATATAAATATACATATAGAAATAATAGTCAACCCATATCTGTGACCTCTGGAGAACTAATGTACTTAACAATGGAGGGGAATGAAGACATAGAACTCTGGTGGGGGGAAGGATGTGGAATTATAACCCTGTTATTGTTTTAATTTCCTTACTGGGGGAGTAATGTTTTACAGTCAACAGTAAATACAATAGTTTGTACATGCATAACATTTCTCAGTTTTCCACATAACACTACAACTCCTACTGGGTCCTCTGTCATCCTTTTCCAGGACCTGTACTTTTTAAAAAAAAAGATTCTATTTATTTTTTAATGAGAAAGATAGGAGAGAAAGAACCAGATACCATTCAGGTACATGTGCTGCTGGAGATTAAATGTGGGACCTCATGCTTGAGAGTCCAGTGCTTTATCTACTGTACCATCTCTTGGATCACTCCTCTGTTATCTTATAATTTTGTAAGTCAATATTAAATTACTAACAAAACTAAAAAAATAGAGTGACAACAGTCCAATGTCAGTGACCAAGGCCAACTTGAAAAACACTCTTGTAGGTATTGTAAATTAGTCACAATATTCATGATAACCACAAAACAAAATAAAGCACAAAGACAAGTAGGAAACATATGTATATATGTACATACAAGACCATCCACATAAAAAGACAAACAGAAACACATAGGAAAAGAGGGAACAAGAACATAATGTAACCTTGAAACCGAAACCAGAATGGCTATAAGCAAACCACATTTATTAATCATCACCCTAAATGTGTATGGCTTAAATTTGCTAGTCAAAAGATTCAGGGTGACTGAATGGATTAAAAGGCAAGACCCATCTGTTCTTTGTTTCCAGGAAACACACATCCAAAAGAAAGACAAACAGAAGCTCTGGGTGACAGGAATGAACAAGGTATGTCAAAACAATAATGCAAATAAAAGGGCAGGAATAACACTTCTAATATTAGATAAATTAGACATTCAGGCAAAGAAGGTGAAAAGTGACAGATATGGACACTACATATTGATTAAAAGATCAATCGAATAATAATGTGATTATAGCAATAACTATCTATTATCTTCTTAAACCCTAAGACAGCAGGAACCTTCCACTTCCTCTATAGAGCCTATAATTCCCCCAATCCTGGAACCTCTAGGTTGGGGCTCACTTTAATGCATGCTTCTCTCAGTTCATACCAAATGATATTGCATCTGCCGATCCCAACCTAATCAACACAACGAGTACCACCTCAGCATGCTTCACTTCAGACAGTGTCCAGAGACTTCAGGTGTGGGATGTCAACCCTTCAGCTTCATTACTCGGGTGAGACCTTTCCTTTCATGGTATTCTCTGATTTCATTCCAGGAGGTTCACTTCCTGACAAAGTCCCAAAACCTAGATATAGACCAGGTCCCATAAGATAGAGCATATATTCACATGTATCCATAAATTTGGGCAAAATATATACCTGAAAGCAAAAATACACAATAGTTTGTAGTTAGTCAGTATAAATTTCATAATGAAATAGTGTCTATTTAGACTTAGATACCCTCCTTACCTACTTCCTATTACAGTTCTCTCACTCACTCCAAAGCTAATCTTATCAAAGCAAGGACTGCTAAAGTTGAATAAGGGCAAAAGACTGGCATGCTTTAATGATGACTCTTTAGTCACTGTCAGGCCAACCCATCAGTTGGGGCTCTAGCTGGGGAGTCCTGAGATTCCCAAACAGACATGATGGGCCTAGAACTCAAATAAATCCCTCTCTCCATTATTACTACTCATTTCTATCAGGAACAACACAATAGACCCCTTTGTGGGCCCCCATAGGACCTTGCCCTCAACTTGGATCAACAACGGTAGAGAATGTCCCATTCTCCGAAGGGAAGATGGACAACATACTCTATGCTACACCTGAGGAAGATGGGTTGATATTGGGGCATCTTGGAATGTTCCTACTCATGACCACAGAATGTGAGCTCAGATCTACAGGGATGCAGAGGTCACATAGGCGCGTAAGCTGAATATGGGCCCCAGATCACATCAAAAGGATGGGGTTTACAGCCAACAATATTTATACCCCTTTCCCATATTAGAGAGCTACTCTATTCCCTGGTCCAGCTTTCTGGTCCTTTTCCCAGCCATGACATCATCTCCCCAGACAATAACTTGGATCCACATGCATATCAGATTTCATGCTCAGGGGAAAAAAGAAGAGGAAAAAAAAAAAAAAAACTAGGATAGCCACAGGCCCTTTGGAATATAACTACTAAAATATAATATTTATATAATATAATATATAAATATAATATTCATACTTATATAAAATATACTAAAGTAAAATATGCCTACTAGCTATCTACAAAATGGAGGACCCCCAACTCTTCATCTGCACTATTTCAGCTTTTAGGTCCATGACTGATCAACAATTTGTTTGGCTTTGTATGTTAACTCTCTTTTCAACCACCAGGTGCCAGATGCTAGCATGATGCTGACTAGACTTACCTGGACCTGTCAACGCAACACCCATGTTCAGTGGAGAAGCAATTATAGAAGCCAGACCTTCCACCTTCTGCATCCCATAAAGACCATTTATGACAAACCCACAGCTAACATTATTCTCAATAGGGAAAAGCTGAAAACGTTCCTCTTAAAATCAGGACCCAGAAAAGGATGTTCAATAGCTCCACTGTTATTCAAAATAGTTCTTGAAGTTCTTGCCACTGCAAGCAGACCAGAAAGAGATATCAAAGGTGTACAGATTGGGAAGGAAGAACTCAAACGATTCCTATTTGTTGGTGACAGATATTACAGATATAAACTCCAAAGACTCCACCAAAAACAATAACAAAAAAAAAAACCAGCAAAAACCAAAAAACACCAGAAATAATAATTTCAGTAGAGTAGCAGGATACAAAATCAATACACATAAATCTGGGTCATTTCTATATACAAACAAACAGAAGAAATAAAAATAAAACATCAATCCCATTTACAATTAAACCCCAAAAGGTAAAACAGCTTGGAGTAAATTTCATGAAGGAGGTGAAAGACCTTTACTGTGAAAACTATAGGACATTGTTAGAAGCAATAGAGAAGGACACATAGAAGTGGAAGAACATTCCTTGTTCCTGGATGGGAAGAATAAACATTATATTAAAATGGCAAGTCTACCAAAAACAATCCCTTTAAAAATTCCAATGTCATTTTTTAAGCAAATTGAACAAATAGCCCAAAAGTTTGTGTGGAACTACAAAAGGCCATGGATTACCAAACCACTTCTGAGAAAAAAAGGTAAATTGTGGAGGTATCGCACTCCCCTACTTCAGTTTATACTACAAAGCAATGGTAATAATAATAATAATAATAAACCCATGGCACTGGAATAAAAAAGACACTTGGATCAATGGAGCAGAATTGAAAGCCTAGAAATAAGCCCACATATATGTAACCATCTATTATAAGGCAAAGGGATCAAATCAAATTCAATGAGGTAAAGAAGGGTCTTCAGGAGATGGTACTGAGAAAATTGTACAACCACAGACTGGACAGTGCAAGCTAGATCACCACCTAACACCATACACCAAGAAAAAGTCAAAATGAAGTAAAGATCTAGATATTAGGCCAGAAACTCTAAAATTTATTTAAGAAAATGTCCATGAAACTTTGCAGGATCTTCACAGCTAAGATGTATTTGTAGACTCCACTCCCTGGGCATGGAAAATGAAAACTAGGGTAAATAAATGGGATTATACACATTGAATACAAACTATGCAAGGTTAACCAGGCAACCCAGTAAACAGGCTGGGTCCTACACATGTGTGATTTTTTCACTTTCAGGCCAAATTTTTAATCCTTTTTTATTTTTTTCTATTATCTTTATTTGTTTATGAGATAGAGATAACCAGAAATTGAGAGGAAGGGGAGATAGGGAGAGAGACAGGACACCTGCAACCCTGCTTCACCACTTGTGAAGCTTTCAGGTGGGGGTTGGGGGCTTGAACCCAAGTCCTTGCACATTGTAATATGTGCTCTTAACCAGCTGTGCTACCACCTGGTCCATGTCCTTTTTTTTTAAACACACACACACACACACACACACACACACGTTGAGAATACAGC
This sequence comes from Erinaceus europaeus, assembly GCF_950295315.1. NCBI lineage: Eukaryota > Metazoa > Chordata > Mammalia > Eulipotyphla > Erinaceidae > Erinaceus > Erinaceus europaeus. The sequence goes on from NC_080162.1 coordinate 192,248,175, forward strand.
AAGGCATGTGCCTTACCATGTAAGTTATCATCCAGCCTGAGTCCCTGCCCCTCCACCCTTACAATCTGTGATAATAAATGTGACATAAGATTTTGAAAAGGTCTTAAATATTCATCTTTGTTTTCTCATTGCTCTTGAACTCTGTTGTTATGTGAACACATGGTAATGAAAGGGAGAAGGCTGTTGGAGAAAGAGAACCCATAGAGAGAGGTTGCAGACACTGCAATCATTCCAGTCAAGGTTTGCATTATCCAGTCAATTCCAGCGAGTTTATAAACTAACCTCTGAATTTGTCGATAATCCAAACTAAAATGTGGCCAGTCCAAAAAGGTGAATCCAGCTGAGGTGAATTTTATTAATGGATATTGATAATACAACTACTATTAAGTGAGACTATGAATCTATTTAAAAAGAGCATCCTTATATTAAAAGAAAGAATCTAGCTATATATCTACTCCCTGAGTTCTTATCATTAGGTCTTTAATAGCTGTTAGATGGATGGTCAATTTGCCCTGAGTTTTCTCACCATATTTATTGCCTCAACAGACTATCAGAAAATGTTTAGAATAGTGAATTTTGTCTTTCCCTCTCTTTTCCTTCCTTTTCCTCTTTCTCCTTCACCTTTCTTCCTTCCTTCCTTTTTCCCATCCTCCCTTCCTTCCTTCCTTCCTTCTTTCCTTTCTTTCTTTCTTTTTCTTTCTTCCTTTCTTTCTTTCTTACTTTCTCTCTCTCTCTCTCTCTCTCTTTTTCATCTATCTTTTTTTCTCTTTATTTTGCCACTAGAGTTTTCACTTGGACTTCATGCCTATATGAGGAATCCACTATTCATGGAGGCCTCCTTCCCCCACCCCCTCTCTAAAGTAAAGACAGAAAGGGAGGGATGTGATAGGGAGAAAGGAAGAAAGACTCCTGCAGAATTTCTTTACAGCTAGTGAAACTTCCACCTTCAGGTGGGGACAGGGGCTTGAACTTGGGTTCTTGCATATTTAATATGTGCTTTTAAGGGTGTACCACTACTTGGCCCCAGTAGTTACTTACTTTTTTTAAAAGTTTGTTTTAAGAAATGGAGGCATCACACACCCAGACCTTAAACTATATTATAAAGCCATCATCAAAACAGCATGGTACTGGAAAAAAAATTGGCACACAGATCAGTGGAACAGAATTGAAAGCCCAGAAATAAATCCCCAAACCTATAGACATCTAATCTTTGATAAGGGGGCCCAAAGGATGAAATGGAAAAAGGAGGCTCTCTTCAATAAATGGTGCTGGGAAAACTGGGTTGTAACATGCAGAAGAATGAAATTGAACCACTTTATCTCACCAGAAACAAAAATCAACTCCAAATGGATCAAAGACCTATATGTCATACCAGGAACAATCAAATACTTAGAGGAAAACATTGGTAAAACAGTTTCCCACCTCCACCTCAAGGACATCTTTGATGAATCAAATCCAATTGCAAGGAAGACTAAAGCAGAAACAAACCAATGGGACTACATCAAATTGAAAAGCTTCTGCACATCCAAAGAAACTATTAAACAAACAAAGAGACCCCTCACAGAATGGGAGAAGATCTTCACATGCCATACATCAGACAAGAAACTAATCACCAAAATATATAAAGAGCTCAGCAAACTTAGCACCAAAAAAGCAAATGACCCCATCCAAAAATGAGCAGAGGATATGAACAAAACATTCACTACAGAGGAGATCCAAAAGGCTAACAAACATATGAAAAACTGCTGTAGGTCACTGATTGTCAGAGAAATGCAAATTAAGACAACACTAAGATACCACCTCACTCCTGTAAGAATGGTATACATCAAAAAGGACAGCAGCAACAAACGCTGGAGAGGTTGTGGGGATGGAGGAACCCTTTTACATTGCTGGTGGGAATGTAAATTGGTACAGCCTCTGTGGACCTTCCATATGATCCAGTAATTCCTCTCCTGGGCTTATACCCCAAGGACTCCATAACACCCAACCAAAAAGAGGTGTGTACTCCTATGTTCATAGCAGCACAATTCATAATAGCTAAAACCTGGAAGCAACCCAGGTGCCCAACAACAGATGAGTGGCTGAGAAAGCTGTGGTATATATACATAATGGAATACTATGCAGCTATCAAGAACAATGAACCCACCTTCTCTGACCCATCTTAGACAGAGCTAGAAGGAATTATGTTAAGTGAGCTAAGTCAGAAAGATAAAGAGGAGTATGGGATGATCCCACTCATCAACAGAAGTTGAGGAAGAAGATCTGAAAGGGAAACTAAAAGCAGGACCTGACCAAATTGTAAGTAGGGCATCAAAGTAAAAACCCTGTGGTGAGGGGTAGACATGCAGCTTCCTGGGACAGTGGGGGGTGGGAGTGGGTGGGAGGGATGGGTCACAGTCTTTTGGTGGTGGGAATGGTGTTTATGTACACTCCTAGTAAAATGTACACTAGTTAATTTATGTACACTAGTTAATTTATGTACACTAGTTAATTATGTACACTAGTAATTTATGTACACTAGTTAATTATGTATGTACACTAGTAATTTATGTACACTAATTAATACGAGAGGGGGAAAATTAATTGTATGTCTTGAAGTTTTAAAAAACACAAACTGAATCTTTTCAATATATAGGTTGTGTAATTGATATGCAGACTCTCTCAAAAGCCTAGACCAAGTAGATCAGAAGCAACCAATAGCACAGCTATATACAAGATACTGGGTACTGTACAGCAAACCCTAACAAAAGGACTTTTCAAAGTTAACCCAATTACCAAATAATGTGATGATAACATTAACTATCGAATATCTTTTTGAACCCTAAGACAGCAGGAACCTCACATCTCCACTATAGAGCCTCTACTTCCCCCAGTCCTGGAACCCTTGGATAGGGCCCACTTTCCCATATGCCTCTCCCAATCCATATCAAATAATATTGCATCTGTCGATCACAACCTAACCAACACAACGATTGCCACCTCAACATGCTTCACTTCAGACTGTGTCCAGAGACTTCACATGTGGAATGACAACCCTTCAGCTCATTACTCGGGTGAGACCTTTCCTTTCAGAGTATACTCTAATTCCATCTCAGGTGGTTCACTTTCTAACAAAGTCCCAAAACCTAGATATACACCAGTTTCTGTGAGAGAGAGCATATGTTCACACGTATTCGTAAACTACTGCAAAATATATACCTGAAAGCAGAAGTACACTAGAGTTTACAGTGAGTACCCCCCTAACACTTCCTCTCCACTATTCCAAACTTTGGGTCCATGATTGCTCAACAATTTGTTTGGCTTCGTATGTTAACTCTCTTTTCAGTCACCAGGTTCCAGATGTCATCAGGATGCCGGCCAGGCTTCCCTAGACTGAAGATCTCACCAATGTGTCCTGGAGCTCAGCTTCCCCAGAGACCCACCCTTCTAGAGAAAGAGAGAGGCAGACTGGGAGTATGGACCGACCAGTCAACGCCCATGTTCAGCAGGGAAGCAATTACAGAAGCCAGACCTTCTACCTTCGGCAACCCACAATGACCCTGTGTCCATGTTCCCAGAGGGCTAGAGAATGGGAAAGCTATCAGGGGAGAGGGTGGGATATGGAGACTGGGTGGTGGGAATTGTGTGGAGTTGTACCCCTCCTACCCTATGGTTTTGTTAATTAATCCTTTCTTAAAGAAAAAAGAAAAAAAAAGAGTGAGTTCTTCCTTATTTTTTAAAGGTTGAGTTCTTCTTACTCAAGTAAAAATAAACTTTGCCTTATGCTTGTAGTAAGTGTCATGAATATTTTTCATTAATAGCCTTCCTTCTTCTTTTCATTATTTTTTGATAGAAGGGCAGAAAAAGAGAATGAAAGAGACCACAGCACTGAAGTTTCCTTCAGTGTTGTGTGGAGCTGGTTTGAACCTGGGTTGTGCACAGGTCAAAGCAACATACCAACCAAGTGAGCTATTTGACTGGCTATTAACAATCTAATAAGGAGACATTGCAACTCTAAGTATTAGTGGTAATTTCTTTGACAGACTCAACAAAGAAGAAGACTTTCTGTGTGTGTGTGCGTGTGCGTGTACGTGTGCATGTGTGTGTGTCTGTTGTTTTTGGTGTGTGTGTGTGTGTGTGTGTGTGTGTGTGTGTGTGTGTTGTTTTGCCAAATAGTGCAGAAGTTCTGCAGTGAAGAAATAGGTCTTCACACTAATGATTTCATCCTGACTTCCCTGGGCTGATGACCTCACCAGTCTTGGAACCTCACTTCTCCAGAGCCCTATCCCAATAGGGAAAGACTGAAATAGGCTGGGGGTATATATCAACCCACATGTCATCACCCACATCCAGCAGAGAAACAATTACAGAAGCCGTATCTCCCACTTTCTGCACCCCAAAAGAGAATTTTGATCAGTACTTCCAGAGAAGAAGAAAGGATGGGGGTGGGGGATGACCTGAGGGCTCCGAACTCTAACTCCATCAGGAACTGGAGAGAGAGGAGGAAAAAGGGAGGAACATTTGGATGTAGGAATAGGTGTATGTGTGATTTGAAGAGGAACAGAAGATGGGACCATAGAGGCAAATATAGGCAGATAGTTGTAGAAATAATATTTTACCCATATCTGCAACCTTGGGAGAACGACCGTAACTTATAATGGAGGGATAGAAGATGCAGAACTCTGGTGGTGGGAATAACGTGGTTGTAGCCCTGTAATTTTGTAAATCAATATTAAATCACTAGTAAAAATAAATAAATAAACATTTTAAAATAAAAATAAAATAAGTAGGTCTTCAGAAACTTGTGAATGACTAACTTACTGCAGTGGTTCTGAGTGTGTCCTCTATGAAGAGACCCCAGTGGCCTTTCTGAACATACACTCAACATACAACCCAGAAACAAGATTTTGCCCTTATGTACAAAGTGTTAAGTTTATACACATACCTTTCTTGTCAGGTTCAGGGAATATCTACATAGTCCTGCTCAGCTCACAACTCCTAGATCTTCCAGTCACTGGAGTAGGAACACACACTAACACATACCAAAGAACATTGCCTGCCATAGCCTTCATGTAGGAGTTAGCCTCACCATCTAGCTGAACCCCTTTAATGAATTTGATTTTAAAAATTGGAAGAGGACTTGGACAGACTAGGTTTTGTTGTTGTTGTTGTTATTTTTCAAACTGGTGTACTGCTCAGCTCTGGCTTGTGGTGGTATAGGGGATTGAAACTGGGACTTTGGAGACTCAGGCATGAGAGTATCTTTGCATAACCTTTATGCTATCCTCCTCCCTCCCTGGACAAACTCTCACCAAAGAAGATGCCCATATAGCCAAATGGCCAGCAGACATAAGAAAATAATAAGCATCAGTTGGACTGAATAGCACATGATTTCTATTTTTTATATATATTTTCTTCCTTCACAACTTAATTTCCAAAGAAATTATGGGTAACAAGAGCTAAAATTAGCTCCGTCTCTACTCTGTGCCATGCACTGAGCTAGGGATTTTATAAGCAGCCTACCCTCAGTAGCCACAACCATTCTATGAATGAGTTTATGCTTTTATAATTTGGATTTTATAAGCAGCCTACCCTCAGTAACCACAGCCATTCTATGAAAGAGGTTATGCTTTTATAATTTGGATTTTATAAGCAGCCTACCCTCAGTAACCACAGCCATTCTATGAATGAGGTTATGCTTTTAAAATCTGATAAGGAAACAGAGGTTTGGGGAGATTTGATTACTTGCTTCTGGCCTCAGAGATAGGCCATTCTGAATCTGATCAAAGAGCTGTCACATTTCAGCATCTAAAATGTGGCTCTTTGCTAAAGCAGACTCCTCGTTGTTACTTTAAGTTTGTGTGATTTTGTTTTGCTTTTTTTCCATATCAGATTATGTGTCAAAACAAAATTACCCAGACCTACTCTCCCATCTAAATAAGGCAATGCCCTTCCAAGCTTCAAAAGCTACAGATTTTAAGGAAAGAGTGATGGCATGATTGCTGTCGATTTTTGAATCAGAATATTTGGCTGAGAAAAGGTATCAGCTCTATTGTGTCTGACACGGATGTTGAATACAGCTACTTTCATTTTCATTTCATTCAGAATAGACAAAAATCAATTTCTGCCTACATCAAAATTGAAATGACATCCTCCTCCAGGAAAAATAAATGCCCGGGTCTCCCGTTAATACCTTGACTAGATAATGCCAAAAAGGAAGAAAGGTCAGACTAGAAAAAAGAAGCTGCTTTTGGATTCCTTTTTTTATTTTCTTTTCCCTAGGAGGAAAAAAAATCATACCCAAGTCCAACTTACAGATCATTTTTCCAGTTTCTCTCTCTCTCCTCCTCCTTCTCTCTCTCTCTCTCTCTTTTTACTTTAGGAATGCTAACATTTTCTTTCTATTTTATTTAAGGGGAGAAGTTAAAATACAGTAGTTCTAACATAGGTAAAATTTCACGTCTCCTGTGATAGGTACTCTCCCTCCCAGTTTAAGTCCTTTCCCATTATCCTGCCACAGGAGCACAGGGTCCTCTCCACTCCCTCTTCTCTTCCCCTCCTCTAGTCTTTTGCTTTGGTGTAGTATACCCACCCAGTCCAAGTTTTCTCTTTCCATCCTTGTTTCTGAAGATCCGCCTCTCATTTTCTCTTATCTCACTTAACATGATGCCTTCAAGTTCCATCCAAGATGAGGCAAACGGGATGATTTCCTAATTTTTAATAGCAGAGTAGTGTATCATAACTTTCTTAGGCCTCTGTGCTGGGCATCTAGGTTGCTAGGTTGTTTCCAAGTTCAGGCTATTACAAATTGTGTTAATATAAACATTGTTGGTCTGCTTCTAAATTCTGCTTCTAAGACCCCTTCTGTTTCATTGGTTTAATCCCCCCTGCTTAACACTGTATTCTATTTACATAACCACTGTTAACTAAGCACCGCCCTGCCTCCAGGGCATTGGTTTAATCCTCACTGTTTTGCACGCTTTTTCCTTCTCCCCACCCCCTATCCTATGTACATCCTCTTTGGACCTGACTCTTCCGCCTCAGGATATATAAGGACAAGATTGTAATTAGAGATAGCTTAGATTGCTCTGCATTCCACATGAATAAAGACTGAACTGTGTACCACTCAGCCATGAGTCCCTGGTCGTCTCTCTCTCCCGCCTGCGAAGCTAGCCCGACAAAACATAGTCATGCATCGATCTCTTTGGACAGGAGTTTCTGTCCCAGCTATTCTTAAAAAACTTAGTATTTAACTAAAAACAAAAAAATAAATAAATAACGTGTACAGAACCTTGAAAAGAGTAGGGTTTTATTTAACTATCTATTCATTTCTTTTTATAGTTAGTGATTTAATATTGATTTACAAGATTGTAAGATAAAAGGGTATAATTCCATCCAGTTCCCACCACCGGGGTTCTGTGTCTTATCCCCTCCTTTGAAAACTTCCCTATGCTTTACCCCTCTGAGAATATGGACCAAAATATTGGGGTGGGGGTACAGAAGATGGGAGTTCTGGCCTTTGTAATTGCTTCTCCACTGGACATGGACATTGGCAGGTCAACCCATCCCCTCACCCTCTTTTTTTTTATCTTTCCTGAGTGCGGTAGAGCTCTGGAGAGGTGAGGTTTTAGGAAGCACTGGTGAAGTCATCTCCCCAGGGAGGTCAGTTGTTCATTTGTCTATTTACATCTAAACTTTGTCTACCTATTTAAAGCAATTTCATATTAAAAAACCCCCAATACTAAAGGGGCCAAAATTCATCCTTTCCCTTAGCACCTGTTGAGACCACTGAAACCCAGGACAAGCACTGGGACTGGCAGAGACAGAGGGAAGTACTGGAGGCAGGAATTCCACAAGCAGCTCCAATCTCCTTTATGAGACCCCAGAATACCTTCCCTGCTGACTCAGAGTTCTGGCCTGGGCTTGTGTCTTGGTCCTAGTTACCAGCTTCCCACTGTGGTAAAGCCCAATTTCAGGTTTCCTCTTTTCTTAGTTAAAGATTTTATCATTCATGTCTACTTTCCAGCTGCCCATAATAAAATGCAATCAAATTTCTGATTCCTTACACATCCTCTGACCCCAGAGGAATCCCTCACATGCAGCTACATCTGGGACACCATCCCTTTCATCTAACCTGTAAACATACTAAGAAAGCCTTCGAAGGTAGGAACACAGTGGTTTTTCCCTGCAAACACTGAGATTTTTTTTCAGAGTTTAATTCCAGCCTCTTGGTACGGCATCAGAAATCTATAGTGGATGATTCCAAAAATGCCATTTCTAAATGATGAGACAGGGATGTAATTAACATATGGTTGATGTCAGTGATTTTGGTACCAGCCTTCCAGAATTCACTCTCTTTTCCTGCTCACTTTCCTTTACCTTGAACCCCCGCTTTCTCCTGGGAGACTGAGCATGTGTAGCCGAGCTCTGGTAACTAACTTATGGACTCATGGCCCTGGCCTACCCTAGGCGACTACTGCAGCCCATGTCCACTCCAACCTCGCCAGCAAAGGGCTCGAACAGCCACGGGAACTGGCAGGGCGCGATGGACCAGAAGGGGACCTACCTTTCTTCGTCCTTGAAGATGAACTTCTGCAACTTGAGGTCCCTCAGCACCAGCCCCTCCCCGCCCCACCCCACCCTGGCCTGTCCCATTGCCTATTTTGCTTTACCTAAATGATATTGTACCGCTGTACTGTGGTGTAATAAATCTACCAATTGTTTTAATCCCAAACCAAATTCGAAGTCCTTGATTTTTTAATTACTCTACCTAGAATATTAATCAGTCCATTTCCTATGCTTATTTGGGAGGGTGTCAATCCTTGCTGAATTTGTTATTCCTCATTTTGAATATGTGTGTGTGCATGGCGTAAAAGGGGCACACTTTGGTGGTCAGTACTGTCAGTTCTTAGTTCTCACGTCCAAAGTTTTCAGATATCTGTAGGTGATCTTAACCCACACTAGCCAACTGAAGAAGCAGGAAAGAAAACTTATGCGCTCCATAGGACTGTTTTAAGAATTAACCAGACAACAGAGTGAAGAAAATAGCCAAGGCTTTAAAGACAGTCAATGTTTAGTAAATCATGGTTTCCTCATTCTTCCTTCCTTCTTTTTTCCAGTTTATAACACTAGTCTCTGAACAAGCCCATGCTTTGACGCCTACCTTTGTAACATACCCAAAGATGTTCAGCTAATATTTCAGAAGTTTAGCTGGGATTTGCTTTTGCCTCTATGTGGGCATCCTGTTAGCTACGTCTACTTACTAGACTTTGTACTCCTCTGTTTGTAGCCAGTACATTTATCAGTGATAAGATGTTTGTTTGTTTCACTCTGTGAGTCATCATGTGACTTGCTCAAATGTAGTCAGGGAATGTCTTGGCTCCACAAGTGAGAAGTAATATTTTATCCAGGAATCTCATAACATTTCCCACTTCTGCTGCATTTCTCCTTTTCTTTCAGAGTTAAACTCTTGCCCTACTACCAAAAGTTTTTCACTCATGACTAGGAAAGACAACTCTCACCAAATCCAGATTCTCATCCTTCTTGTGGCTCCACTTCCATAAAAAGAAGACTCATCATACTGGATATCTTCATGTCATTTCCAGGAAATAACCCAACTGTCTGAGTCTCAATTTTGTGTCTCTGAAGACAAAATGTGAACACTGTGTTTATAATGTCTAACAGAACCACAAAGGTAAGGTAGTCATGACATTTGAAAGAGGTAGATGTCATCTAGACAGGTATAGTACAAACCCACTCAATCTAAGATCCCTGGCGCACAATGACCCACAAACTCACTACAAAAGCAAGACAGAAGCCTCTGCTACTAGAAGCCTGTACAGGAGACAGGGACCAGAATCTCTGCACTGACCTTCTCTGGGTAGGAGATGTAGAGTAGGAAGTCGAATCAAAGTCAGACTTCCTCCCACTTAAACCAGAGAAACTCCAGAGAAGGATCAGAAAAAGACAATGGCAGATCTCCCTTGAACATGGCTTCAAAAGACCAAGCTCAGAGGAATGTGGGGAAAGGCACAGCAAAACCAAGAGTAACTTCAATACTTGTTCAACCACAGGAAATAGTGACCCTGACTCAGTGTCACTTCCTTTGGCAACTTCAGTGATTCTTCTCACTGGCTCAGAAATGAAGTGTTCTTGAGCGCTGAAAGGAGCAGAACTGGAATGTGGAAAGGCTCGTCATGTCTTCCAGGGGTTTTCATTTTGTGAGCCATGCATGCTTAACCAGACGCGCTACCGCCCAACTCCCGGGTTCTCATTTTGTTAACAAGGTACTTCTTTTCTTTGACTCAGTCAAGATCTTCCTCCTGTGCATAAGACATTCTCTTTCTTGTCTTTCTCTCTCTTTCTCTCATAAACACACACACACACACACAGAGTCACTCATACAGATGCTGTGATGAGGTCATTTACCAAGGACATGTCATTAGAGAGCAAACAAGAGAGTTACTTGACCTTTATTGGATGTCTTCTGAGCATCACAGGAAAACTTTTGAAATATTTAATTAGGTCTCACAGCATGTCTGTCAGCAAAGAAGGTATTATTAGTCACCTTCCTAAAAACTGAATCAAAAAGTTAAAAGTGACCTCCCCAAGGCTACTGAGAAGTAGGGGTGTGAGCAGTGTGATAGTCACAGATTCTGAACACAGTCACACTCTCACCTGTCCTTCTCCTGCAAAGCTGCACGGCTACATTAACAAGCAGAGGATGAAGGCCGTGTGGTCCGAGCTGATAAGACTTGGTCAATGTCATAGAATATTGAATTCCTAAGGAAGAAGAAATATTTTAAATATAAAATTTATTTTTAAGCTTAATCTCAAGGTCAGAATAAATTGTAGTTCATTTCTTATTCTAGAAAAAGACAAGAAGTAAAAAAAAAAAAAAAAATGTCCTGGGGGCCAGGCGGTAGTATAGCGGCTTAAGCGCACATAGCATGAAGTACAAAGACCAGTGTGAGGATCCTGGTTCGAGCCCCCGGCTCGAAGCCTGCAGGGTGGAGGGTGTCGCTTCCCAAGCAGTGAAGCAGGTCTGCAGTTGTCGATCTTTCTCTCTCCCTCCCTCTTTCTCCCCCATCCCGATTTCTCTCTGTCCTATTCAACAGCAACAACATCAATGGCAACAATAGCAATAAGGACAACAACAAGGACAATAAAACAGGAAAAAAAATAGCCTCCAGGAACAGTGAGCCCCAGCGACAACCCTGGAAGCAAAAAAAAAAAAGTCGTGATGAGAATGTGGAGAAAAGGGAACCCTTATGCACTATTATATTACTATGATATCCCACTTCTAGGCACCTCTTAGGAGAAAATGAAGAAGACATTAACTAAAAAGTAATAATAATAACATGTACTTCCATGTGCAGTGCGGATATTACAGTGAATGCAATGAGTCAAACATAGAAAGGCTAATATAATATAATATAATATAATATAATATAATATAATATAATATAATATAATATAATATAATACCATTTATTCATGAAATAGGAAAACTAAAAAAAACCCAGACTTATAAACAGAACTGATTGATGGCTGCCAGCACCAAAAAGTGGGGAGCTGGGTAAAATGGGGGGTGGCGGCCAATATGTAAGAACTTTCCATTACAAATAATAGAGGAGCCAGGCGGTGGTGCACCTGGTTAAGCACACTCACTACAGTGCATGAGGACTCGGGTTCAAGCCCGTGGTCCCCAGCTGCAGGAGGAGAGCTTCCCGAGTCGTGAAGTAGAGCTGCAGGTGTCTCTCTGTCTCTCTCCCTCTCTCTGTTTCCTTCCCCTTTCAATATATATAGCCAATAACAAAGTAAAATAAAATAAATATATGATGGGGATGTAATATATTGTACTGTAATTCTAGTTAATAGCACTATATTGCATAGTTGAAAGTTGCTTAACTTAACATTTTGCATCGCAAGGAAAAAGATGTAACTGGGTGGTGATTAATGTTAACTAGATTTATTGTGATCATCTCTGAAGTATGTGTAAATGTGAAATTATTATGTTGTACATTTGAAACCTATATAATGTTATATGTCAATTATACCTTACTTTTAAAAAGTATCTCCCACTACTAAGTCCTCAACCAATAAAAATAGTAATACTATCACTCAGTGCTATTACTAAACTTCCTTACTATCACCCTGTAATTTTCTAATTGTGGGTAGAAAGTCAAGGCCACAGTAGCAACTGGGATTTACCTTTATTTGTATCTACTTAATTATTTTCTTTTACCAGAGCACTGATCAGCTCTGGCTTATGGTGGTGCAGGGGAATGAACTGGGACCTCAGAGCCTCAGGCATGAGAGTCTCTTTGCATAACCAGTATGCTATCTACCCCTGCCCAGGCTTCCCCCTTATTATCTTCCTAGCATTTCCCTTTTTGCTGTAGGTACTGTCATTAGGTCTTGAAAAGGCCACATTCAAATCATTCACAGATTTGACAAGCTTGCCACCCACATCATAATAAAACATTTTCTGGACTGGGATATAAAGAGTATTAAGAATTCTAACAAAGTCTCACCACTCCAGAGCCCTACCCCACTAGTGAAAGAGAGAAACAGGCTGGGGATATGAATTGGCCTGCCAATATCTATGTCCAGCAGAGAAGCAATTACAGAAGCCAGACCTTCCACCTTCTGCACCCCATGCAGAACTTTGAAGTCCATGCTCCCAGAGAGGGATAAAGAATAGGGAAGCTTCCAATGTGGAACTCTAGTGGTGGGAATTATGTGGAATTGTACTCCTCTTATCCAATGGACTTCTTAATCATAATTAAATGGATTTTCATCTATACTCCCAGAGGGATAAAGAATAGGGAATGGAAGGAATGGGACACAGAACTTTGGTGTTGGAAACTGCGTTGAATTGTACCCCTGTTATCTTACAATCTTGTTAATCATTACTCAAACACTAATAAGAATTATTTTTTAAAAGAATCCACTTCTACCCTCCCAAATGCATTTAGATGAGGCTTCTGTATATTAATTTTCACATTGTCAACCCCAGTGTTTTTACTTCAGTATATGAATTTTTAAGGCATTTTATTCAAAGCTATGACTGTGGTTTCTGATTGTCATGGTGAGTAGGGTTGGTTTTCTTTACTTCTTTCTGTTTCAGGATTCAAAACTAATACAAATATTTAAATTATGATCAGACATAATGAAACTGAAACTTGATATTCTCTGAATAAGCTGAAGAGAAAAAATAAGTGAACTTACACAGTTTACATAACTCCACAAAGAATGCTATTAATTTGGGCCCCTCAGTAAAATGTTTCAGCCCTTAGGTTTAATTTGCTTGGGTAGATAATTCCATTGTCTTCAATTTAATAAAAAGTATGCCTATTTAACCTGTCTGAGAGTTATGAAAGATGAATTCACTAATTCTACAGAAATATTACTCAATGAGGACAACCAGAAGGAGTAATTCCTCTTGGAGTAAAGGAAACTAAAATAAATAAGCCAAGTATGTTTGTTCTTTTTCACCTCTCATCATAGTCTTGTTCTCAAAAATGAAAGCCGACATGTGAAAGACCTGCTTCTTTCACCTTCAACAATTCCCCTAAAAGCAGGACTCATTGCAAAGACAAGTTAGAAAAGGGAAGGTGAACATATTTTCTGAGTAATATCGCAATCTTGCCTTCATGTGCTTTCTGTGTGATGGCAAGGACCATCACTATTTCTTCCCTTGCTTTCCTGGTGGTGATGAACCATCAGCTACTCAGACTCAAGGAAGTGCATTCACTCACCACAACTGATTGTTGTGAGAGTTTCAAGAGGTCACACAAGGACTCAGAATGCAGAGGTACAGTTGACTGTGGAAATGAATAACTTCTTCTCAACTGAGATGGTGATTTGAGTTCAGTGAAAGGAGTGGGCCTGTCTATGAGGTTAATGAAAAAATGTATTCAGAATAACTTACATACAGGAGGTCTCAGCACCAGAGATGGTGAATTGATAGTCAGTGAAGTGTAGATCCCTATGGTCTATGCTCCCAGAGGGATAAAGAATAGGAAACCTTCTCATGGAGGGGATGGGAAGTGTGTCAGGATGGCCGAGTGGTCTAAGGTGCCAGACTCAAGGAAACAGTTCCCAATGGAGAGGATGGCATATGGCATGCTGGTGGTGGGAATTGTGTGAATTGCATCCCTCTTATCCCACAATCTTGTCAACTATTATTTTAATCACTAATAAGAAGAAGAAGTTGAAAAAAAATACAAAGCAGAATTTGGACTGGGTTTGGTGTATTGCACCAAAGTTAAAGATTCTGAGTGGTGGGGGGGAGGGTTCATGTCCTGGAACAGGATGGCAGAGGAGGACCTAGAGGGGGTTGCATTGTTATGTGGAAAACTGGGAAATGTTACACATGTACAAACTACTGTATTTTAGTGTTGACTGTAAACCATTCATACCCCCATTAAAGAGGAAAAAAAATTAAAAAGGAGCATATCCATACCCACAAGGAGCCGCCTACACCTCACTCAAAGAATGTATTCATTTGAGGGCTGGGCAGTAGTGCAGCAGGTTAAGCTCATAAAGCTCAAGGACCAGTGTAGGGATCCCAGTTCAAGCCCCGGGCTCCACACCTGAAGGGAGATCGCTTCACAGGCCGCGAAGCAGGTCTGCAGGTGTCTATCTTTCTCTCCACCTCTCTGTCTTCCCCTCCTACCTCAATGTCTGTCTATTTTATCCAACAACAGCAATGATAAACAACAAGGGCAACAAAAAGGGGAAAAAATGGCCTACAGGAGCAGTGGATTCGTAGTGCAAGCACCGAGCCCCAGCAATAACCTTGGAAACAAAAAAAATGTATTCACTCAGTACATAACCAAGAAAAGCTTTATATAGGAATATCGATACTAAATCCATAGACACACATCATGTACTCCTTTGTTGTATCAAAAGTAATGATTTTTGACCAATTTGAGAGCTATCTCGGCCAGTAAAGTGCATGCCTTGGAGTGTACAAAACCCAAGTTTCAACCCCAGTGTCATATGTGAGTTGCTATGGTACCAGAGGAAGTTCTTCTCTCTAGTTCCCTTCCTGTCTCACTCTCTTCCTCCCACTTTCTCCATGGTTGAAGGAAAAAAAAAAAAAAAGGAGCAGTCCCAGAGCAATAAAATCATACATGTGTGAAGCACTGGCTTTGAAAAAAAAAAGATTGTGATTTCATTAATACATGTGTGTTTAAGTAGTAATTGCAATACATGCTGACTTCATACCTGTAACATAATTTCCATAAGTCACAAACCTATGGTGGCATTGCGTAAATGAGAGACGTAGCCATTACTGCCTAAAATTAGACTATAAAATGGAAGAAGTGAAAGTCCTAAGGATAATACTGAATAGCAACAGAAAAGAAAGCTGGAGTATGGATCGACCTGTCAACATCCACGGTCAGTGGGGAAGCAATGACAGAAGCCAGACCTTCCACCTTCTGCATCCCACAATGACCTTGGGTCCATACTCCTAGGGGGTTAAAGAATAGGAAAGCTATTGGGGGAGGGAATGGGATATGGAGTTTTGGTGGTGGGAACTGTGTGGAGCTGTACCCCTCTTATCCTATGGTTTTGTCGATGTTTCCTTTTTATTTTTTTTTAATATTTATTTATTTACTTATTCCCTTTTGTTGCCCTTGTTTATTGTTGTTGTTACTGCTGTCGTTGTTGTTGGATAGGATAGAAAGAAATCAAGAGAGGAAGGGAAGACAGAGAGGGGAGTGAAAGATAGACACCTGCAGAGACCTGCTTCAACGCCTGTGAAGCGACCCCCTGCAAGAGGGGAGCCGGGGGCTTGAACCGGGATCCTTGCGCCGGTCCTTGCGCTGTGTGCCAAGTGCGCTTAACCCGCTGCGCTACCGCCCGACTCCCAGTGTTTCCTTCTCATAAATAAAATTTTTTTAAAAAAAAATAATAGGAAAGGTATCAGGGGAGGGGGTGGGATACAGAGTTCTGGTGGTGGGAACTGTGTGGAGTTGTACCCCTCTTATCCTATGGATTTTGTCAGTGTTTCCTTTTTATAAATAAAAAAATAAAAAATGAATTACAGCCATTATGCTAAAAGAAAGAAAGAAAGAAAGAAAGCTAGAGAAAGTACTTAAGTGAAGATAATTACCTGCAACCTGTAATATTCCAGAAAACAGTAAAGGTCAGTGGATTTAGAATAAAGACCATCATATAGAGTGAAATGGGCTCACTCTGGGCAGAGACTGACCCAACATCCATTCTGCATTGTGGAGGGAGGCAAAATCAGACACTATTATAGTAGCCCAGTTGAACTCAGGTAAGTTCAATATTAAATGAGAGAAAGGTCAAGCTGTGTTTGAACCCCAGTTTCATCTGGTGGCAAATTTCTGCTTTTTTCATCACCCCTATGCTCTCAATAACGAAGAGTGAGACAGTTAACCCACCAGACACGACACTACTAATGTGACTCAGTTTTAAACAGCAGGAATGTTGTTAAGATTTTTTTTCATTCAAAGACAAAAAGTTAAAGACATATTCTAATAGGTGCTGTGGTTTCTTAGGTTAACGGTAAGCATACTTTTGTCTAGATCAGCTCGTTATTCGGGTCAACCAATCAAATCTATTTTTTTTTTAAAGGGCAGACTCAACCATTGGTTTCATAGTTAAATCTTCTTCTAGCATTTACCCTTCTTCCGTAGCCAGTCAACAGCGTCAGGTTGAGCCTGATGTCAAGTTTCGAGACCTCCTTTGAATCTGGAGAGGTGGCAGTCGTTGACTATGTGGGTCATAGTCTGTCTGGAGCCGCAGGGGCAGTTCGGGTCGTCTCTGGCTCCCCAGCGATGGAACATAGCGGCGCACCGGCCATGGCCTGTTCGATAGCGATTGAGGAGGGCCCAATCATAACGTGCTAGGTCAAAGCCGGGTGGACGCTCGCAGGGGTCTGTGATGAGGTGTTTGTTCTTTACCTCAGCTGACTGCCAACTCTGTTTCCAAGAGTCTGGAACAGAGAAGTTCAGTGTAGGCGTAGGGGACCAGATTGGGTGACGAGACGTCAAGCATTGGACAGGATGGGCGAAGATATCCACGTATATTGGCAGGTCCAGTCGAGCGTAGACGTGGGAAATGAACTTAGATGATGCCGCATCCCGACGAATATCTGGCGGGGTGATGTTGCTAAGAACTGGCAGCCATGGAACCGGGGTGGAACGGATGGTTCCAGAAATTATCCTCATGGAGGAATATAATTTGGAATCGACCAAGTGGACATGGGGGCTACGGAACCATACTGTTAAATAAGAAACTAAAACACAAGAACCTTATGGTCTTTGTGATTATCAGACAAGAGGACTTTCATTTACACCAAAACCTTGAGTGTTGGGATTTGAGGGTAAGAGTCTATACTATTTATAAATAAATAAAGTACACCAGGGAATAGCAAAGATTCCAGTTTCTGTAGTGGGGGTTGTATGTTGGTTTTGTTGTTATAGCAGTAAGGACCCTTTACCCAAGGATAGGATTATTATTTAATCACACTGAAGAGGTGTTTTACCCACCTCCTCCAACTGGGCTTACTCTTTTCTTTGGCGCCTATAAACCTGGGGTTTGTGTGTATGCCTGTCACATCATCACTCTGGACTGATACTCTCAGAAACAGAAACAGAGAGATATAAACACCACAGCACTGAAACTTCCCCCCCCAGTGTGGTGGGGACAAAGCTCAGACCCTGGGCCTCGCACAGCAAAGCGGTCATCATCCCACGTTAGGTATTTCGCTGGCCATGAAAGCACTATATTGAAATGTATTTAATTTTGACAGCTTGTAGGATCTGACAGGGCGCTTTCTGCAACAATTCTACTGAGAGACAGTCTGGGCTCTGGAACACAGACTCAGCATCTACAAATATGGTGATAATAGGGTCCCTTCTTTCTGGCGGAATAAGAAAAGCTACAGGGACACCTTCAGTCATGAGCGTATGACCAGCAATCTGCTGTGTTACAGCTACAAGCAAAATGTGGACACATGCGGAAATGACGGACAAAGCAAGTACTGCTTCTCCCCGCTGATGCAAAGAATCAAGATGGAAGCAGACACCTGTCGCCAAGGGGGTGCACAAGCTTCCGCCTTCGCTTTCTGTCCTGTCAGCCTCCTCCATCACACCCTGACGCTGTCTGCCTTGCCACTCACAGCCCCTCTGCAACCTCTCCTCCATGAGTGTAACTGGATCCCTTTCTCCCCAAGAGGACCCAGGTCCTCAGCCCCACCCTGGCCCCGCTAGCTCCAGTCTTCACCCCTCAGGTGCCCCCTCCCTCCCTGCTGGAGTCCCCCCACCCCACCCCCACAAAGGACAGGAGCCTGGGGTGACAAGCGCCACCCTGCGCTTAAAACAAAGCCATTCTTAGGCCGGAAGAATGCGTCATCAACTGACAGAATGCTTAGTGAAAACTCATTTTCTTTCCGCGGAAGGGAATTGTTTAATATTTCATTCCCAACACCTGCTCATTTTCGGGCAGCCCACACACTGCAGGAAGGGCTCCCAGGGGAATTGCTTAAAGGGTTGGCGGCTGCCAAGATGCATGGGCACTGCGCCTGCGCTTTCCGGCCCGCGCCGGGCGCTCCCTTCGTCAATGTTTCAATGCTGCCCTCTGCTGGACGATGGCGCCACCAGCAACACCTGGAAAGGGACCCGAGCTGCTGAGGTGCTAGTCATATTGGAGATGAGCGCTTTGGCCTGCAAGAACACATGTGTGGTTACTCCAAGGGGGAGAACCACAGAAACTCAACTAGGCCAAGCTGGAGATATATCACAGTGGTTATGCAAAAAGATTTTCCTGCCTGAAGTACCAAAATTCCCAGGTTCAATCCACAATACCACTTTAAGCCAGAGCTGAACTGTTTTGCTAAAAAAATAAGTAAATATCATAATCATAATAAAAATAGTGGCCATAATTAAGAAATAATGATTAATAAAATATGTATTTTAAAAAGAAAAGAAATTCATCAGACCTCACTTAAGGGATTCACAATTTCTCTTTCTCTTTTTTTCACTCTTTCCTTTCCTTCTTTTTTTATTGCCACCAAGGTTATTGCTTGGACTAGGTGACAGCACTACGAATTCACCTCTCCCAGCGGACATATTTTTTCTTTCTAATTTTTGTTATTAGATAGTACAAATAGAAATTGAGAGAGAGGACACGGAGACAGAGAGAAGGAGAAAGACCCCCACAGACCTGCTTCTTCGCTGGTGAAACGGAGCCCCTGTAGGTGGGGAGCGGGGGTCTTGGTTCCTTGCTCTTGGTAATATGTGCACTTAACTGGGTGTCCCACAGCCTGGTCCCCCACAATTTCTTTTTCCACAGTGCTTCTGTTTCTACCATGTCTCAAGCTGCCACTCACAGAGCAGACTGCAGTTCTTTCCTGAAGGAGATCAATGTATAGAACAAAATAGTGAGAGGGATAGATGTTTTCCTACTAGAAAAACATAAAATAACACGGGGTAAAGGCCAAACTCAGGGTTTATACAAGACTTCCAGAGTCCCATCTGAGAAGGTAGCACAGTGGATAAGGCACTGGACTTCCAAGCAAGACGTCCTGACTTCAGGTTCCAGTACAGCTTGTACCAGAATAATTCTCTCTCTCTCTCTCTCTCTCTCTCTCTCTCTCTCTCTCATAGATAAATGCTTTTAAAATAAGATAAACAGGTTTCCAGATTTATGGCACAGTGATAAACTGTATTTTCAGCCCCAATTAGGATTCCCAGTTCTAAGAGCATCCCTAACAGAAATGCAGCCCCTCCCTCACCCCAGCCTGACTGTTCCCTGACTTTGCAGGTCAGCTTCAGGGCAGTTTGCCAAGAACTCACCCTCCTTTGACTCCCTCCCTTGACCTCCATGCCCATTCCATCCTACCTCTGACTGGTCCCCTGCCTCCTCACCTCCATTCCCCAACACCAACACCAATTCAACCAACACAAAATGGATTTACACTTAATCACTTAGCCAGCATAAAGTTCTTAATATGGTGCTTAATATAGAATAAGAGTCAAAAAATAACTACAAATTTAGTTAATTCTGATTAGCCAATCCCTGCCTACCAAGTGGACACTTTTATGCTCCTTTCCCCATGAGGAAAATTAGCAGACCTCTGCCTAACTCCCCACTTCCTCTACAAATATTTGTTCAAGATTTACAAACTAGCCAGGTTGCTTCCTGGTGTTCTCCCAGGACATACCTTGTGTCTTATCTCTGCCATTAGGAATGTTAGCCTTCACCTAATAAAAATCACCCCTAATCGCCTTGCCTATTTGTGTATCTGTTAAAGCTCAAGCCTCCTGGCTGTCAGTATAGCTCATCTTGGAAGATATCTGCTTTGTCATGTTCAAAGCCTAGCTAGGTCCCAGCTCAGTCCCAGCGGCACTAGTGCAGACTTCGGTGTCTTTCCCTCATTCCTTCTGTGCCTCTATCTTTGTCTCTGTCTCGCCTTTGAAAAAGTTGATGTGGGGCAGTGAACTTCTGCAATGACAAAAGAAGAAGGAGGAGGAGGGGGGGGGGAAGAAGAAGAAGAAGAAGAAGGAGAAGGAGAAGGAGAAGGAGAAGGAGAAGGAGAAGGAGAAGAAGAAGAAGAAGAAGAAGAAGAAGAAGAAGAAGAAGAAGAAGAAGAAGAAGAAGAGGAAGAAGAAGAAAAGGAAGAAGGAGGAGGAGGAGGAGGAGGAGAAAAGACACCTTCTTGAAGCCTTCACCTCCTACTGACAACATCCAACCAGGCTTGATACAGTAACCTTCACAGATTTGCAATTTGCCTGTGCTCTATGAATCCAGACTTTTGAAATCACTACTGTCTGAATTGTTTTTTGTTTGTTTGTTTGTTTTTGTTTTTTTCCTCTTTTATTTTGGGGTCAGGCGATGGAGTACCCAGTTGGTTGAGCACACACATTACCATGTGCAAAGACCCAGATTCAAGCTCTCACTACCCACCTATAGGGAGATGCTTCACAAATGGTGAGGAAGGTCTGCAGGTATCTATCTTTTTCTCTCCCTCTCTATTCCCCCCACACACACACACACACCCTCAATTTCTCGCTCCTAGCAAATAAAATAGAAAGGAAAAATGGCCACAGGAGTGATGGATTTGCAAAGACAGCACTGGACCCCAACAATAACTCTGGTGGCAATTTAAAAAGCATATATTTAGTTAGTTAGTTCTGGGTAGATACAGAGAGAAATTGAGAGATAAGAGGAAGATAGGAAGGAAGAGAGAAACACCTGCAGCACTATTTCACCACTGTGGAGCTGCTACCCTCATAGATGGGGACCAGGGACTAGAAGCCAGGTCCTTGCACACATGTGAGCTCTACTGGTTATGCCACCACGTAGAACCTGGATCATATTTCTATCCCCTATCACCAATATGGTACCTGGCCAGTATGCCTGGAGCTCACTGCATGTTCTGTTCACTACATAAGTGACCCAAATTGGTGACAATAGGAAGTTCCATGGACTCTACCTGCCCCAATGATCTCCTTCTACCTGAAACCTGAGTGTCTTGTGACTTAAGCTGTTCCTTTGGGGACTGGGAAAGGCAAAGCATTACCACCTGGAAAGCACTGGCCAGTCAACATCACCTAGAGTATTAACATCTTTAAACAATGATACAGCACAGCAGACTTGGTTGCCTGTGAAAAGGAAGTCATTTTGAGGAGAGGAGAGTAATTCTGAGACCCGGGAACTTGGCAGAAGACAAGTCTGGCAACAGTGCAAAACCTGAGACCCGAGAGAGCCATATGAGGGCACCAAGCCCACGGCAGCAAAGGAGAAACTGTGGAAGCTTAATATGGGGAGTGAGAAGAGAAGCAGTTCACCTGGAGATTATCATCATCGTTTTCTCAAGTGGGAAGTTGAGATGCAGATAGTCTTGGTTCCAGAGCTAAAGTCTCACTACAATAAAGATAGCCGCAAGACCCAAAGTCGGGTTCTAAGCCATTTTTGTTGTTGTTGTTGTATGTTTCCTCTCTCTTTTTTTAACTTGGTAAGTTTTTTTTCCTTATTGGGGGATTAATGGTTTACAGTTGACAGTAAAACACAGTAGTTGGTACATGTGTAACATTCCTCAGTTTTCCACATAACACTACCCCCCCCCCCACCAACCTCGGTCCCCATCCACCATAATGTTCTAGGACCTGAACTCCCCTCCTGCCTCAGAGTCCTTTACTCTGGTGCAATATACCCGTGTTTTTTGTTATTTTCTTCACCCATGGTGTTAACATTTTATCTGCTTTGAGAAGAAAGACAGCAGTACAGCAGCCAAGCAAGGACTAACCTCCTAATTGCCTCTTTAAGTATAGACCTTCATAAAGGCTAATTTCTCTGTCTTAAAGTACCGGCAGACTCCTCCACTTCTGCAATGTGTCCTGTTGTATACCAAGGGCCTTCTAGAATTCAGATCTTTTCACATCTATCTCAATCCTCGATAGAATGAGGATCAATAACTGAAGCACTTAATTTCCCATCTGATACATACCACATCCACTGTCACACACTTTATTGTACCTGGAGACATAATATGCTGCCTCATTTATCACAGTCTGCCCTACAGTGTCACATTGCATTAGGCATCACCAGGATTCAGTAGCAGTGACTAAGGAGAGCAAATCGTCTAACCAGAAAAGTAGACTTGGGTCTTTCAGAAAGGCCTAAACCTACGTCTCAAGTTACATCACAAAACCATGGTGTTGGGTGGCATTGTGAAACAGGCATTTATTTACTTTTTTTTTTATTTATTTACTTATTTATTTATTTATTTTATTTTTTTAATCAGAGCACTACTTAGCTCTGGTTTATGGTAGTATGGGGGATTGAACCTGGGACTTTCGTGCCTCAGGTATGAGAGTCTCTTTGCATAACCATTATGCTATCTACCCCTGCCCTGAAAGAGGCATTTAGAACTAAATATTACAGGGTGCCATTTGGGCAACCTTCTTTGATATCAAAATGGATTGAATACAATGTTCATACAACATGATCCCTCAAGATTACTTTTTTTTAATTTACCAGAGCACTAATCAGTTCTGGTTTATGGCAGTGCAGGGGACTAAACCTGGGACTCTGATACCTTAAACATGAGAGTCTCTTTGCATGACCATTATGCTATCGCCCACTGCTCTACTTTCTAACCATCAAAACCAGCAGTCTAAGAACTCTAGATCATAAATCTTAATGGGAGGGTGCTAATGCATGGGCTACAAGGCCCCCAGATTCCCAGAGTTTCTGATTCAGTAAATCCAGAGAAATTCAAGAATGTTGGTATCTCACCCACTTCTTAGTGAAGCTGATGTTGTTCATCCAAAGTTCATAGTTTAAAAATAGGTGACCGAGGGAGTGCAGCAGGTTAAGCGCATGTGGCGCAAAGCACAAGGACCACGGAAGGGTCCCGGTTCGAGCCCCCAGCTCCCCACCTGCAGGAGAGTCGCTTCACAGGTGGTGAAGCAGGTCTGCAGGTGTCTATCTTTCTCTCCCTCTCTCTGTCTTCCCTTCCTCTCTCTA
Source organism: Erinaceus europaeus (assembly GCF_950295315.1). NCBI lineage: Eukaryota > Metazoa > Chordata > Mammalia > Eulipotyphla > Erinaceidae > Erinaceus > Erinaceus europaeus. Next base: position 192,271,671 of record NC_080162.1, read on the forward strand.
TTTCTCTATGTCCTATCCAACAACGATGACATCAAGAACAACAATAATAACTACAACAATAAAACAACAAGGGCAACAAAAGGGAATAAATAAATAAATAAATATTTTTTTGAAATAGCTGACCAGAAGCACACTACTAGCTAGAAGGACCTGGAAGAGTAGGGGTTAGTCTGAAACTCTGATTATTGCACAGGGCATCTAACTTATGGAAGTCACCAACACCAACATAATATTCTCTAGTAGAGTAATTTTTCTTTTGCAAGATGCTTTTCATTAGTGGTCTGGGAGGTGGTGCAGTGGATAAAGTGTTGGACTCTCAAGCACGAGTTCCTGGGTTTGATCACTGGCAGCATATATACTAGAGTGATGTCTGGTTTCCTCTCTCTCTCTCTCTCTCTCTCTCTTCTTAGCCCTCTCATTAATAAATACATAGTTTTAAAAATGCTTCTCATTACCCTGTCCTTATGGTTTTATTCAATGATTCTGTGGTTAGGAAAGATACCAGAGGCCTCTAGGTGGATTAAGATTCATTTTCAAGGGACAGAAGTTGTTGTTTGTATTAATTTTAGCAAAACAGAAACAAATATATTAATTGTAAAAATGAGAAGTCCAGATTTGGCTTGATGGGGGCTCAAATAATGTCTAGGGCCATTTTCTTTGTCACCATCTCTCTCTTCTCTTGCTGTCCCCTCTCTCTATATATATCTCTCTTCCTCTGAGTCTCCATTATGAAATAAAAATTCTCTTCATTTGAGTCTAAAAAATGACTCCTGAACGGAAGGCCTGGAAAGTTCTTACACTAAAATCTTCCTGGGGATTCACAGCACAAATCTCATTGTTTCTGGTTGCTTCTTTCTCATTGATACAAATCGAATATACAGCTCACCCTTAACCTAGTACATAAAAACAGGAAAATACAATTCTCTTTACTCCAAAAACTAGTTTTGCTTTGTGTCTCTGTATCATTTGCTCTGTGAAACTGGATTTGCAGCCATTAACTATGCTAGTGACCTCTCTGACTCTACTGAACATTCAGCTACCTGCAAAGATATCTCCAGTGGCAGGATTCACAAACACTGTATGTGAAGTTATACTCAATTCCTACCTACTAGGGAAAGACAAAACCAGACTGGGGGTATGTCAATGTCCATATCCAGCAGAGAAGCAGTTACAGAAGCCAGAACTCCCATCATCTGAACCCCAAGAAGAATCTTGGTCCATATTTCCAGAGGAGTAAATGATAGGGAAGATGACCAGAGGACTCGGAATTCCAGTTCCACTGGGACATGAAGCATTTGTCACCAAGAATTTTTTTTTTTTTTTATGCCGTCACTGAAAGGGAAGTGAATCTGGAAAACACTAGAGAAAGTCAGGTACTGTTTCTCTTAACTGAGAGAGAAGAATGAAAAAGAAAGGACACTTGGAAGTAGTATAGGTTTAAGGGGGACTTAAAAAGGAAGTGAAGGCAGGACCATAGGAAAAAAAAATGGTCAACAAAATAGACATAAATCTAAACATAGATAGTCATAGATATAAAGTCAATTCATATATATGACCTTGGGAGAACTACTGTGGTTTCCATTGGAGGAAATGGGGACACAGAACTCTGGTGATGGCAGAAACAGTATGGAATTATGTCCCTATTATTTTACAACTTTGTAAGTCACTAATAAAAATAAATTTAACTCAAATTATACTCAAATAAACTTTGTCTTTCCTTTCTTTCCATACCCAATCACCGATCCAATCTTTTTCTATATGCAACCACCCACCTCAACCAAAGCAGAAATAACCTCTGTCCACTTGATTATTCTCCCTAGTACCACAGTGCAATTGGTTACCCAAATCAAATCTCTTGTGCCGTTGTGTTCTTCCTCTCACATTCAGAAATCACACAGGAGATCCTCTGTAGCTGTCATAATTGTGCTCTTGAGTTGGGCCCTGACCAGTGCCTTAAGCCTGGCTTTTCAGCACTTAGACTCTCCATTGCAACACCCTTACAAATTGGCCTTAACAACTTCTGTGTCCCTTTTCTAACGTGTTTTGGGAAAGTAACCTCTTCTGGTAGAAATAAACAAATTTGATCACCTACTCTTTAGCCTAAAGTACTTCAAGCCTTCTTTTTCAGCCTGGAAAGCCCTTGTTGTGGCATGAAAGAACCCCCATGGCCTGGCCCTTGTGGAACCCCACCATCTGTAACTAGCCATAAGGGACTGCTTGCAACTTCAAGAATCACGTCGTTCTTTACCTTCCTCCCTTCACATCTACTCTGTCTTCTTCCTGGACTTCTGTGCCCATTGCTCACTTGGCTGATGTATACTCATTCCCCAAGCCTCCACTAAGCACTCAGCTCTTCTGAGATACCCCCCTGACTGCCTCCTGTAGTCTCCTGTGAAGAATTGAGATTTGCTCTTGGGACCACCCCTTCCTACCTCTTCCACCTGTCTCTAGGATCATGCATTTTATTTTATTTTGGGTGACTTATTTATTTATTTTATTGCCACCAGGGATATGACTGAGGGCTTGGTGCCATCACTATGAATCCACTGCTCCCGGAGGCCAATTTTTCTCTTTCTTTTCTTTTTTCTTAAATAAGTTTATTCTTATTATTATTAGCTAGAACAGAGAGAAATTAAGAGAGGACAGGGAGACAGAGAGAGGAAGAGAAAGATAAACACCTGCAGACCTGCTTCACCGCTTGTGAAACAGACCCCCTGCAGGTGGGGAATGGAGGCTCAAATCTGAGTCCTTGAGATTGGTAATGTGGACACTTAACCGAGAGCACCACCACTTGGCCTTTTTTTTTTTTTTAATCCTTTATTTTCTTATCTTGGATAGAGACAGAAATAAGTTGAAGGGGAAGGGGGATAGAGAGTGAAGAGACACCTGAAGCACTGCTTCACTGCTCCACAGCTCATGAATCTTCCCACCTGCAAGACAGGGGACTTGAACCTGGGTCCTTGCACATTGTAATATGTGCGCTCTACTGGGTACGCCATCACCTACCCCAACTGCTTATTTTCTTCCTTCCTTGCTTCTTCTCTTTTTTCTTTCTTTCTTCCTTTCTGTTTTCCTTGCCCACTTTCCCTATGGCTAAGAGTCCTTCAGAAATGTGTCTCTTAACATGCTGGCCCTGGCTGGTGCTTCGTGCAAAGTCGTGAGTGCTCTGACCTCTGGAGTACCAGGACTCCTCCTTATGGTGCCACAGCCAAAGCGCTGGTTCCTGCAGGTCTCAGATGTCGGTAGTTGTTAGTTTTTCAATTCAGAGTCTTGCTGCTTTTCATGAAAAGACCAGCACTGGTCTGCTCTGGATGTAAGAGGAAGCCTGACCTGTGAGAGGCCACCTCACAAAAGCTCCATCTCACGCCTGGCTGAGCAGCAGCAGTAGGATCAGGGTCCGTCCTGTTAGGTGAAACCAAACGCCTTGCATCACCCTGCACTAATGACACACTGTGTGCATCCTAAGCCGACCCCTCGGATCCTGTTACGCGTGGGAGTCAGGCATCCAGTGCCAGCAGTGACACGGGGGCCCCTGTCACTCAGCAGATAAGCCAGCCCAACAGCCTGTTCTCAGGGCATCTAAGACTGCTTGCTGGCTGAGCAGCTTCCAGCCCCAGGACAACACTGAATCAGTCATGGAAGTCTCCTTACAAGTAGTTCCTGGGGCACATTGTTCCTCTGGTAAAAAACCGACCAGCACATGGAGGTCTGCAGCACAAAAAGGCAAGTGTTGAAGATGCCGATGCCCCTTGGGGTAACTGTTGCTTTAATTAAATATAAATACAGATGCTTTATTTTAATGAAGAGAGAGAGAATAAGAGGAGAGGAGAGGAGGGGAAAAGAAGAGAGAGAAGAGAAGAGGAGGAGAGGAGAGGGGAGGGGAGGGGAGGGGAGAGGAGAGGAGAGGAGAGGAGAGGAGAGGAGAGGAGAGGAGGGGAAAAGAAGAGAGAGAAGAGAAGAGGAGGAGAGGAGAGGGGAGGGGAGGGGAGGGGAGGGGAGGGGAGGGGAGAGGAGAGGAGAGGAGGGAAGGGAAGGGAAGGGAAGGGAAGGGAAGGGAAGGGAAGGGAAGGGAAGGGAAGGGAAGAGAAGAGAAGAGAAGAGAAGAGAAGAGAAGAGAAGAGAAGAGAAGAGAAGAGAAGAGAAGAGGGCAATGGATAAAAAGATATCTAGAAAAAAGACCAGAGCACTGCTCAGCTATAGTTTATGGTGGTGCAGGGATTGAACCAGGGACTTTGGAGCCTCAGGCATGACCACCTTTTGCATAATAATTATGCTATCTCACCTGCCTAAAACTGTTTTTTTTTTTTTTTTTTTTTTTTTTTGTGGATACAGGGCTTCGCCATTCTGGGATGAATTTATCATCTAGAAAAGGACAGATACAGAGATAGAAAGAAGAAGAAAAGACAACAGCACCAGAGTCTCCTCCAGAGTTGTGGGAGCAGGGCTCTAACTTGGGTCCTGCCCCGTGGCAAAGCAGGTGAGCTGTCTAAGCGAGCTATTTTGCCAGGTCTCCAACAACTGCTTCTTGAAGGCCAGTGCCAAAAATCCACCCCATTCAACTGGCTTCAGAAGAGAATGGATTATTCCAGGACTGTGCCTTCCCAGCTTCCAGAGCTGTCTAGGAACTCCCTGTTAGAGCAGGCCTGAGAAAAATGGTGTGAGTCTGACTGATTCTCAGAGTGCCCCTAACCCAGGGTACTTCCTCACCAGCCTCACCTACCCCCAGCTGGCCTCCCTGGCTTCCTGCCAGATGATTCCAGGGCCTGTAGAGATAGTTTCTAACTTCTTAACTGTCGTAGCTGTAGTACCATATCAAAGAAGGGTATGATAAATCTCTCTTTCCTCAGTGCAAGGGCTATGGCCGTTATTCTTTCTTGTATGTACAAACAGATCATCTGGCATCCATGGCCTTCACTGTTGAAATCCCACAGGCAGCCCCTACCCAGTCACTGTGTCAATCAAATTATCCCTTCACAAAAAGGCAATTGCCCCCTGAGCCCTTCGAGGAAGAGTCCCTAATGAAGTGGCACCTTCGGGAAATCCCCTATGAGCAAAATTTATTCAATTTTTTTTTTTAAACACCGGGTCCTAGTTACTCAGATTGTTTTCCAGGCTGAGAATGAATCTGCTTCATTCTAATTGGTAAAGTCTCTGCTCTCACCTTGGTTCTCTTCTCCACACATTACCAAAACTAGGATCTCTACTTAAAGAGGAAAAAAAAAAAAAAAAGAGCCTGGACTTTGAAAAGTAGCAGTCACGTAAATCTGTGAGAGAGAGAAAATTTCAGAAGAACAGCAGGTGTGGGCCCAGAGGCAAGGAAGTTCTTCTTGTTAAGTGAGTGATCTTTTCTAATCTGAATTTCTTCTCTGCCAGTGACCAAGTCTTGGCGCTCACTTCTCAGAATGTCTAACCAAGAATGACTTTTTTCTTCTCCCAGATCCAAGACCTTTCACATCACAATCATTCTGGTTAAAAAAGCTTAAACATGGAGTCGGGCGGTAGCACAGCTGGTTAAGTGCACGTGGTGCAAAGCGCAAGGATCTGCATAAGGATCCCGGTTGGAGCCCCCGACTCCCCGCCGGCAGGGGAGTCGCTTCACAAGTTGTTAAGCAGGTCTGCAGGTGTCTAAAAAGGGGAGTCCGGCGGTAGCGCAGTGGGTTAAGCGCACGCGGGCAAAGCTCAAGGACCGGCATAAGGATCCCCACCCCCACTCCCCACCTGCAGGGGAGTCGCTTCACAGGCGGTAAAGCAGGTCTGTAGGTGTCTTTGTCTCCCCCTCACTGTCTTCCCCTCCTCTCTCCATTTCTGACTGTCCTATCCAACAATGACAACAATAATAACTACAACAATAAAACAACTAGGGCAACAAAAGGGAATAAATAAATAAATAAATACATTGTTAAAAAGAAAGAAAGCTTAAACACAGTTTATGCCAAGCCCACTCTACCTCCTCAAACCTGAGTGACTGATACAATTTACTCCTTGTGGCCACACTCTTGTCATATATGTGCGTTAGTTTTTCACCTGCATATCACTGTCACCTGGGGATATGGCAGCAACCTCCTAGCTGCTGTGTTTCACTGTCAGTCATCTCTTCCCTAGCTTTACTCATTCTCTCCACTGTACCCCAAAGGGATCTTCCTACAGTGCAAATGTGCTCCTATCCAAAAATCTCTGCTACTGGGAAGGGTGAGTCTTGTATGCATAGAGAGGTCAAAAGTTCTATCTTTAAAATTTTATAACATTGAAAACGAGTGTTAAGCAATAAATTTGTAGATGCATGCACACCGCTATTGTGGTGATATTCCTGCTCTGGGCCTCAGAGGACAATGGTCTCTTGACAATTCTTGAGAATTGACATGGGGTCCAGTGGGGAAGTGAGTACCGAAGCCAGACCTCCCACCTTCAGCAACCCATGAAGATCTTTGGTCTATACTCCTAGAAGGATAAAGAATAGGGAACCAGGGGCCGGGTGGTGGTGCACCTGGTAGAGCACACATATTACAATGTACAGGACCCAGGTTTGAGCCCCAGGTCCCCACCTGCACAGGAAAAAACTTTTCGAGTGGTGAAGTAAGGCTGCAGGTGTCTCTCTGCCTTTCTCCCTCCCTGTCTCACCCTTCCCTCTTGATTTCTGGCTGTCTCTATCCAATAAATAAAGATAATAATAATAATAAAAACAGTTGTCAGCTTGTTTTTCCGCTCATAATAAAAATACAGATGAACATTGTTAATTTAAAAAAAGAATAGGGAACCATCCAATGGAGGGGATGGGATACAGAACTCTGGTGATGGGAATTGTACTCCTCTTATCCCATAATCTTGTTGATCATTATTACATCAATATGTATGTTCCTTCCAGGTAGACAGACCAGTATTAAAGAGCCAAGATTGAACCAATCTGCACCATTTTGTGCACCTGAATGACTTATGCATTGCTTTTTCCTTTTTTTTTTTTTTCCGCCTCCAGAGTTATGGCTGGGGATTGGTGCCTGCACTATGAATCCACTGCTCCTGGTGGATGTCTTTTGTTACCATTGTTGTTGTGGCTTCCTGTTATTGTTGTTGCTGCTGTTGCTGGATAGGACAGAGAGAAATTGAAAGAGGAAGGGAAGATGGGGAGGTAGGTAAACACCTGCAGACTCTGAAGTGACGCCACCACCGCAGTTGGGGAGCCAGGGGCTTGAACCGGGTTCTTGCGCTGGTCCTTGTGCTTTGCACTATGTGCGCTTAACCCAGTGCTCTACCGACCAGCCCCCCTAACTATGCGTTTCTATATGTGTGCTTTTCGTTTCTGAAATAAAGTATGGAATGCCTGACCACCACAACCTCCCTAATTCTTTGTGGAACAAAACTGTGGTGAAGCAGACGTCATGGAGACGTGATACCATTGTCTCAACTTCTTTCACTGTTTGCTGCTATTTCAGCACCTGTTATCATTGAAGGGTCCGGGTCATCAAGAAGTCAAAGTCAGTCCTGAGTAATCCTAATCCAGAATGATCAGCCAGACTGTCTGGTATCAGCTGCTTTCCTCACATTGCTGCTTCTGTCTTTTCCTCTCAGTCCAGCACTGGTTTGCAGGTGCTCTTATCCACTGAATCATGGCTCCTTAACTCCTCATGCTACCATGTCTATCCACACACAAGTGGACAAGCAGTTCAAACATGTATTATTTAAGAGGCAACTGCAAATCCACTATTCTTTTAGAAAGCATTTATGTTAGTCTCTGTTTCAGACTTGCATGTCCTGGATTCTCTTCTATGTCTATCTTAGCCTGGGTGAGTACAGCTTCACACTGAGGGGTCAGCCTACCTGGGGGCCTACTGCCTGAACCTGGAGTTTGGACCTCCCCCATACCTTGCAGCTGCTCAGCACACTATCACCCTATGTCACTATTTTTTTTTGTTAATTCCTTCATGTTATTTATTATTATTATTTTATTGATTGATTTAGTAATGATCAACAAGACCATAGGATAAGAGGGGTAGGATGGGCATTGACAGGTTGATCCATGCCCCCAGTTCTGGAGAGGTGGGGCTCCAGGACACATTGGTGAGGTCCTTTGCCCAAGGAGTCAGGTTGGCATCATGGTAGCAACTGCAACTTGGTGGCTGAAAAGCAGTAAAGATATAGAGCAGAAAAAAATGTGTAATAATCAGGAACCTAAAGGTAAGAATATAGTAGATGAGATTTGGGGTCTTCATGTTGGAAGAAGCTAGGAAGTGTATTTCAGGTATATTCCAAGGGGCTGTGACTTTACTAACTTTTGCCTGAGTCCCACAGCTAACATGCAGGGCTGATAGTATTGTCTAGGAAGATGGCGTCAGAGATGGGAATAGGACTAGAAAGCTCAGGGCAGAGAGTAGCTCTCAAATGTGGGAAAAATACACAAATGCCCTTAACTATAAACACCATTGATCTGACCTAGGGTCCATGTCTATTCATACTTAGAACAGGAGCCTGGGTAAACTCCTGAGCCCTGTGTTATCTCTGGGGCTCAGCGCCAGCACTACAAATCCACTGCTCCTGGAGGCCATTTTTTTCCATTTTATTGGATAAGGCAGAAATAAATTGAGAGAGGAGGGGGAAATAGAGAGGAAGAGAGAAAAATAGACACCTGCAAACCCACTTCACTCTTGTGAAGTGTCCCCCCTGTAGGTGGGGAGCAGGGACTCGAACCTGGATCCTTCAGCAGGTCCTTGTGCTTTGTACTATGTGTGCTTAACTGGGCGCACCACCGACCAGCCTTTGCTTTTGACTAAAGTATATGCACAAACAAAACAAAACAACAAAACAAATGTTACACTAATTGCATTTTAGAAACATTTCTTTACCCAAGATGCCAGATTTCAATTCATTCTGTTGGCTTCTAATCTATTTGGTTTAAAAGCTCTTTTGATTGATGACAGATATGTGAACAAATTCATTGCATATTCATTCATTCATCTTGTTTCTTTTTATTAACTAGCAATAGAATGCTTGAAATAAATTGGGATAATTTGACATTCACAAATACGTCATTGTGTTACATTAAATCACTGAGTACTAGTAGAGCTTTACATTATCATATGTGATTTTTAACTCTTCATATCATCAGTTGGTCAATCAGAATCATTTTTTTCTTCTGTCCTTTTTTTTTTTTTCTTGTTGTACCAAAGCATTACTCAGCTCTGGCTTATGGTGATACAGGGGATTGAATCTGAAATCTTTGATGCCTTAGGCATGAAAATCTTTTTGCATAACCATTACGCTATCTCTTTCAGAAAGATTTATTTCCTGTTTCTATTTAAACACAAAGAATACATTAGCATGATCTCATAGACATGTTCTTCTAGAGTTTGTCTACAAATTACCTGACACTCCTGTTACTGTGAGATAGCAGCCTTTATTCCCTTCTCTTGAATCTGACCCAAACCTAGAGACTGGATGATCCACAGAGTATGACAGGGACGTCACTGTGGGATTCCTGCAGTTGCATCCTAAAAACAATTCAATGGGGTGATGAAGCTAGCATAATGATCATGTAAAAAAAAAAAAAATTCATGCCTGAGCTCCAGAGTCTCAAGTTCAATTCCCCACATCATCATAAAACAGAACTGAGCAGTGCTCTGTTCTCTGTATTTCTCTCATTAAAAACAATAATAAGTAAATAAATAATATAAAGTCACAAAAACTGGAGCCAGGCAGTGGCACACCTGGTTGAGCCACACACATTACAGTGTACAAGAACCCAGGTTCAAGATCCTGGTCATCACTTGCAGGACTGCAGGTATCTCTTTCCCTCTCTATCTCCCTCTTTCCTCTCAATTTCTCTCTGTCACTATCATATAAGTAAATAAATTAACGTTAAAAATAAAACTTCAGGGAGTCGGGCGGTAGCGCAGTGGATTAAGTACACATGGTGCAAAACGCAAGGACCTGCAGAAGGATCCCAGTTCGAGCCCTGCCTCTCCACCTGCAGGGGAGTCGCTTCACAGGCGGTGAAGCAGGTCTGCAGGTGTCTGTCTTTCTCTCCCCCTCTCTGTCTTCCCCTCCTCTCTCCATTTCTTTCTTTTCGATCCAACAACAACAACATCAATAACAACTGCAACAATAAAACAACAAGGGCAACAAAAGGAATAAATAAATAAAATATTAAAAAATAAATAAAAATAAAACTTCTACCTAGTTCCCTAGAATATTCATGTGAAAGACTAAGTCTCAGTGTAGCAAATTCTACTGTGTGGAGCAGCCATTCTGTGTGGAAGCCCAAGTTATCCCACTTGGAAAGACAACAAGAGGGTCCCTGTGTCTCCAAGATGAGAGAGAGAGGAAAGATGAGAAGGAGGAAGAGGAAGAGGAGGAGAAAAGTTCAGTCTACCCCCCACCTCCAGATTGCCATCTTCCAAGATACCAGCTTCATGAACATACCATGTGATCACAACCTTTTGGTAGATCCTGGGACTGATTTCTGAGCCTTCTGACTTCCTGACCACCAGACATAGTGGTTATAAAAATACTACTACTGTCAGAGGCTATTAAGTGAGAAAATGGCCTGTTATGAGGCAGTTGATAATGGATCCAGAAGAAAAGAGAGATTTTTTTCAGTATGAATCTCTACAGTTACTATTAGAAATGGCATGGGTAGCATTAACAACAAAGGAAACCATTTTTCTCTTACGTCTGGCCAGTTATTTTTCTAGGTAGCTAATATTTTGTGTGCCTTACTTAATACTAAACCTCTGTGTTCATGCTTGACTCTAAGGAGATTACTCCTAGGTAGAAACTACAATTTGTTGGTGTTTCAGTGACAGCCAGAGGCAAAGGAAGAAACAATAACCATAGTTTCAACTAAAATGTACATGTCAGAATCCTCGCAACAGCAGGACACAGAGATCCAGAACATTTTTCCCTGCACTTAATAGCTGTATATCAGGTGCCCAAATCAATGTTCTCTAATCACTTCAACGGCTAAACTACGTTTATCCACTGGGAAAGCTTATACTCTGCCTCTTCTTGTCCAAGACAGCTAACATGATAAATTGCTATTAAACTCTCTGGTCAACGGTAGCATGAATTCCTACCTATATAGTCTCATTTAGCTACAAATAATTCCATCTTTCTTTGTGACTTGCCTGTGCCCTATCTAGGAATACATGAATCATTTGGTGGCTGGTATTCTTAGGAAACCTAGTGGAAATCAGAAATAAGATCTTCTTGAAGGAGAAACTGGATTCTGTGAATATTATCCTCATAAAGACTGGGCAGTGCACATTATAACAAAAAAAGTCACTAAAGCCATTTGAATTCCAATAACAATATATAAAAACTAGGTAAAAGTAATTAAATGGCCTAAAGGGGGGCTGGGTGGTGGCACACTGGTTGAACACACATGTTACAGTGCATAAGGAGCCAGGTTCGAGCCCCAATTCCCACCTGCAGGGGGGAAGACTTCAGAAGTGGTGACGCAGTGTTGCAGCTGTCTCTCTGTCTCTCTCCCTCTCTATTACCCTCTTCCCTCTGATTTCTGGCTGTCTCTAACCAATAAAGAAGTAAAGATAGCTTTTAAAAATATGATCTAAAAAGCAAGGAGAATAAAACTACAAAATATTGAATTTGTCTTCAGTTTCTGAAACCAGGTTATCCCTGGTGGTGGTTCAGAAAATGGGTAAGCGACTTGATACGAGAGATTTCAGTTCAGCAACCTGATTTTCATTATGGGGATTGGGCTGGATAATGACAAGGAGTGTAGGTACAGAAAAGAAAGGTACAAGCATAGTCATGTAGCAGCAGACTAGTCCAAACTGAACCTAGTGGAAGCATTGTGACATGTGTAGATAGATACACCAGGGTGGAAATGACAGAGCACAGACGGAGGGCATGCTTGGTGGCTGTCCAAGCACCACCAAAAAAAATATTAATAAAGCCACATTATCCTGTAACAGCATATTCGATTATACAGCATTACATCTAGACACCTGCACATGTCTGTCATACTCACCACCAAAAACCCAGTTCCCACTCACCATCTTGCCACTCAGCCCTTTCATCTCATCCACTTACTCTTCTCCTTTCTTTCCAGTAGTCAGTTTCCTGTATAATAATTTAGTTTGCTTAGAAATAGAATCATAGTGTTTACCTTTCTCTTTGACTTATTTGAGCAAAATATGCTCTAGTTCCACCTATGTTATTAAATTAGCAAGATATATTCTTTTAATGACTGAATAGCAACATATATTTAATGACTAAATACTAAGACATATAATTCATATATATATATATATATAAACATGCCGCATCTTCTTCCCTGATTTATTTATAGTTAGGTGGTTTCCAGATCTTGACTACTGAAGATAATCCCCACAATGAATATGGCAACATGTGAATCGTTTTAGAATGACTGGTTTTGTATTCTTCAGATAAATACTGATAATTGGGATTACTGGGTAATCAGTATTTTAATTCTGAAATTTTTTAGGCACTTCCAAACTGCTTCTCACAGTAGACACACCAACTTACACTCTCCCCAGCAGCAAATGTTACACTTTCCCCACACCCTCACCAACACTTGTTTTTTAAAATTTATTTATTTATTTATTTATTTATTCCCTTTTGTTGCCCTTGTTTTATTGTTGTAGTTATTAATATCGTCGTTGTTGGATAGGACAGAGAGAAATGGAGAGAGGAGGGGAAGACAGAGGAGGAGAGAAAGAAAGACACCTGGAGACCTGCTTCACCGCCTGTGAAGAGACTCCCCTGCAGGTGGGGAGCAGGGGGCTCAAACTGGAATCCTTCTGCAGGTCCTTGCGCTTTGCGGCCACGTGCGTTTAACCCGCTGCGCTACCGCCCCATTCCCAATTGTTTGCCTTTTTATGAGAAACTTTCTCATAGGTTTTAGGTAATGCCTTAGTAAGGTTTTGTTTTGATTCACAATTTCCTAGTAGTAGAGTTGAACTTTTTTTTTTTATGTCTATATATCTTCAGTGAGAAAGTGTTTATTCGGCTCTTCTGCCAATTTTTTAACTGGGAGATTTCGGTTTTATTGTTGATTTGTTTTATTTATTTATTTATTTATTTATGCCTCCAGGGTTGCCGCTGGGGCTTAGTGCAAGCACTATGAATCCGCTGCTCCTGGTGGCCATTTTTTCCTTTTTTTTTTTTTTTAATTGGGTAAGACAGAAATCGAGAGAGGAGGAGGAGGAGATAGAGTGGGAGAGAAAGATAAACACCTGCAGACCTGCTTCACCGCTTGTGAAGTGACCCCCGCTGCAGCCCCGCAGGTGGGGAGCCTGGGGGCTGGAACCGGAAGGTTTGCATGGGTCCTTGTGCTTCGTATTAGGCGCGCTTAACCTGGTGCGCTACTGCCCGGCCCCCTATTATTGTTGATTTGTATGAGTTCTGTTTATATTTTGGATAGTAACGTCTTCAGATCCAGGTTTTCATGCCATGTTACATAACTTATCAAATCAGGTTTTTATTGCAGACATGTGGGACAATTTAAAGAAGATAGAAAAAGGTGTTAAAAAAATATATTATGGAGGAAGAAATTCTACATGTGAAGGAAAAGATTTGAAGGGAAAATGTAGATGATGAAGATAAACTGAGTATCATTTGAATATGTCTATAGGGACATAAAAAGTAGAACTTAGCCTTTCCTGTTGAATTATTTAGGCCTTAGTCCTGATGTCTAGATGACTTTCTCAAAAAAGTATGATCAATAATTCAGACTTGGATGGATGTACCTGTACATAATGTGAGTCACTACTAGAAAATGATTTGAGATTTAAGTGACAATATGAAGCCAGATATTTTAAATCAGATATTCAACTATGAATTGTTTTTGTTTTTTTTTTAAATCTTGTCGGGGGTTGGGCGGTGGTGCACACAGGACCTATGCAAGGATCTGGGTTTGAGTCTCTGGCTCCCCAGCTGCAGGGGGATGTGTCACAAGTGGTGAAGCAGGTCTTCAGGTGTCTCTCTCTCTCTCTCTCTATCTATCTCCTCCTCCTCTCTCAAATTCTCTCTGTGCTATCCAATTAAAAAAAAAAAAAAGCTTGGGAGTCGGGCTGTAGCTCAGCGGGTTAAGCACAGGTGGCGCAAAGCACAACGACCAGCATAAGGATCCCGGTTTGAGCCCCCGGCTCCCCACCTGCAGGGGAGTCGCTTCACAGGTGGTGTAGCAGGTCTGCAGGTGTCCGTCTTTCTCTCCCCCTCTCTGTCTTCCCCTCCTCTCTCCATTTCTCTCTCTGTCCTATCCAACAAGTACTACATCAATAACTACAATTTTAAAAAAAGGCAACAAAAGGGAATAAATAAATATTAAAAAAAGAAAAAGGAAAAATGACTGCCAGGAGCAGTGAACTAGTAGTGCAGACACAGAGCTCTGAGCCCCAAGCCCCAGCCGTAACCCTGGAGGTAACACACACACACACACACACACACACACACACACACACGTCTATTAATGACAGTTGTCTTTGTTAAGGACAACTCTCTTTAGTTACAAAGTTTGCTAACAGTATTTGTTTTAAATGTTTTATGGACCGGATTGTGCTATCTTGAGAAGGAATGAAGGAAAACACCCTAGAGAGACAGCTGGTCAGACAGAGTATAAGCCATGCATGCCACCTGTGTTTCAGTCCAGGTGCCAAGTTGGAGTTATCGTGGCAGTGAATGATGCTGGGTGCTGTGGTGTCTTCCCCTCTCTCCCTCATTTTTCCGAATGAAAAAGCATTACAGAGTAGTGAAATCACATAAACCCAGGCCCCCATTGTGGGGAGAAAAGAAAAAGAGTAGATGGGATTCTCCTCTGGATTTTGCAATGATATCATTTGATAATGAATATCTAATTTGAATATACAATGAAGGGAAAATATGCAAGTTCTAAAATGTAGTGTATCTCAACGCTTAAGCAATTCTGCCAAGATGTTCAATAAAACTAGACTTTTCTTGGTGATCATGATCTATTTATACACAAGAGTCAAATTATAAGTCTTTACACCTGAAACATATTATAAGACAATGTTATTTTAATTTTAAAAACTGCATTTAGGATCGAGGGAGATAGCTTATTAGAATACCAACTTGCATGTCAGAAATCCCAGAGACCTCAAATTCCATTCATGGCACCGAATTATGCCAGAGTTGAGCAGTTTTCTTTCTCCCTCCCCACTCACTGTCTCTCCCTCATAATAAATAAGCATTTTAAAAACTATTAATCGGAGTCAGGCGGTAGTGCAGATGGTTAAGCGCACATGACACAAAGCGCAATGACCAGAGTAAGGATCCCAGTTCAAGCCCCGACTCCCCACCTACAGGACAGTCACTTCACAAGCGGTGAAGCAGGTCTGCAGGTGTCTGTCTTTCTCTGCCCCTCTCTGTCTTCCCTTCCTCTCTCCATCTCTCTCTGTCCTATCCAACAACGACTACAACAATAAAATAATAAGGGCAACAAAATGTTATAAATAAATATAAAAAATATTTTTTTAAAAAAGCATTAATAAAAAAGACAGAAGAGGTCGGGTCCTGGTGCACCTGGTGGGGCGCTCCTGTTACAGTGTGCAAGGACCCCAGTTTGAGCCCCTGTCCCCACCTGCAGAGGGAAGGCTTTGCCAGTGGTGAAGCAGTGTTACAGGTGTCTCTCTGTCTCTCTTTCTCTCTACCACCTTCTTCCCTCTCAATTTCTGAATGTCTCTATACAATAAATAAATAAAGATTAAAAATTTAACAGATAAGTAAAAAATTAAAAACCTGAAACCACTAGGCAAAGTCTAGCTTAAACTTAATTAAATATAGAATTCAATTTATCAGTAGTTTTCTCTACAAAATCACATATACCTGCGGCTTAATTCTAACCTTAAGCAATATAACTTTTTTCTGGTTGCTGATGTTTTTATTTGCCCTGTACACTATTTGTTTATCTGTTTGTGTATTGGCCCCAAAACCATCCTTTCCTTGGGGGAGGGGCCTCCTTCCCCATTCAAGTGGTATGTATAATGGGGAAGTTACCCAGTTCATTTAGTGCCGCCATCAACCTCATTCCCAACAAATAAGAGGGGAAAGGTCACTAGATTAACTGCAGAGCCATACTCACAGGACCCCATAGCTGATTTTGTATGGACAAGTGACAGAAACTAAGCCAGTTGGAGTCCTCCATATTACCGGATGGATGGAGACAGAAGGAAAGATTGTCTTTCCTCTTTTCAACTGGTACTTGGCAGGACTGTCAAACCAAAACATTATGGCAGTTTAGAGAATGTTTGTGTAAAGTGGAATGAGAATAAATGCAACAAGTCAACAAAACACAGAGAATCAAGCTGAACTGTAAAGTATGAGGAAGAGAGAGATGACAATTTTCATTGTACCCTTGATTCAGCCTTGCAAAAAAAAAAAGTGAACCTATCCCTTCATTCCAAATTGAATGATTCTGATTGCTTGTTCTTGGAGTACAAGGAAACTGGATTAATACATCTTTCCTGATAATTTTAATATTTCACTGATGCTATTTTAATATTTCATTATTGATTCCACCAGAACTAATACACATATACTTTATGATTCCAATTTTGGACAATTGGTAATGCACTTAACAATTCTTAGTTCAGCAACAACAAACATCCACTGGCCACATATTGAACAAATTTATTTTATTTGTTTTGTTTGTTTTTCTTCCAGTGCATAGAACAGAGAGAAACTAAGGAGGGAGCAGATAGGGGGAAAGGAAGACAGACATCTGCAGCTCTGCATCACCACTTGCAAAGCTTCCTCCCTGCAGGGTGGGGCCGAGGGCTTGAACACTCATTCATGCACATTGTAACATGTGCACTCAACTAAGTGCAGCACCACCTGGCCCGCACTGGCTCCTTATGAAGTGCCAGGCAATGCACACAAGTGTGTGGAGAGGAGAGAGGTGAGACTGTCCCCAGTGCCAGCAAATCTGACAGGACATACCTCCACAAAGCTCACAGTGGTTCACCAAGGATAGTTTTGAAACAGAGTCTCTTTCAGTTTCTTTGTTTTCTTCTTTAATTAGTTATTTGATATTGATTAACAAACTTAAAAGATAACAAAGGTACAACTCCACACTGTTACCACCACCAGAATTCTGAGATCCCAGTCCCTCCATTGTAAGCTACAGCAGTTCTCCTAAGGTTGCAGATAAAGGTTAACTTATTTCCATGACATCTGCCTATGTTTGTATATGTTTGTCCCCTTTTTATTTTTTTTATATTTATTTTCCCTTTTGTTGCCCTTGTTGTCTTTCATTGTTGTAGTTATTGTTGTTGTGTTGTTGTTATTGATGTCATCCTTGTTGGATAGGACAGAGAGAAATGGAGACAGGAGGGGAAGACAGAGAGGAGGAGAGAAAGACAAACACCTGCAGACCTGCTTCATTGCCTGTGAAGTGACTCCCCTTGCAGGTGGGGAGCCAGGGGATCAAACAGGGATCCTTATGCTGGTCCTTGCGCTTTGTGCCACATGCGCTTAATCCACTGTGCTACCGCCCGACTCCCTTGCCCCCTTTTTTTAACATTCCATCTTCTCTTCCTTTCCAAATTATACGTGCACCTATCAGTACATCCAAATGTCCTTCCCTTTTTCCTTTTCTATCTCCGGATCCTATTGGAGTTGGAGCTCAGAGCCCTCTGGTCATGTTCCCTCTATCATTTCTCCCTCACTGGGAGTATGGACCAGAATTCTTTATGGGGTGCAGAAGGTGAAAGGTCTGGCTTCTGTAATTGCTTCTCTGCTGGATATGGATGTTGGTAGGTCAATCCATACCCTCAGCCTGTTTCTATCTTTCCCTAGTGGGGCAGGCCTCTGATGTGGTGAGGTTCCTGGACACATTGATGAGGTTGCCTGCCAAGGGAAGTCAGTATGGAGTCATTATAGCATCTGCAACTTGGTGGCTGAAAGGCAGCAAGATATAAAATGGAACAAAATTATTAATGAACAGAAACAAAAAAGGTAGGAACAGAGATGAGAATAAGGATCTTAGGGTGGAAAGAAACTAGGAAGGCCATTTTAGGCATGTTCCTAAAGGCCCATGACTATTGTAGTTATTGTTTGTTTGATAGCTAACACTTTCCATTCTTTGTAAATTTATCATTCATTTGCAAGTCTCCCACAAGAAGTTACATTATATTTAGAATCAAAAATTTTTTTTTAAAAAATGTCCTTGAAAGCAACCTTACTTCATTTATCAAACCAACAGGGCAATTTCTCATTAATTGTTGTTTTAATATTAATTAAGAACATTTATATAGTGTTGTTATAAAATCAAACTAAAATATATTATCTGTCATACTATTTCATTTTGCATGTCTCCTAGCTGTGTCTTCCTATTAATCTCCCCAGAACATTTGCATATCTTTTAAATCCCCTCACCAAAAAGAGAGAGAGAGAGAAAAAACATTCTTATGTATTAAATAAGTAACTGTTCTGACTCTGAGATAAAACACTGGAGTTCTCCAGGTTAGAAAATATCTTCAAGACTGAGTTTAAGAACAGCTGTAAGTTCAAATGCCCGTCTGTTTAACCTTCCCAGGAATGAGGGTCCATTTGTCTCTATTGTGTGACCCATTGTACCCGTTGCACTAGGGGCTTAAGGAAGTAGAGGGGCTCACTTAGACCTTTTCAGTCAGTTTCAAACAATTGAGAAAAGAAATATCTAGAAGAAACTAAAAAAGGGGAACTGAATTTATACATATACATGGGGTTTTGTTTTATTTTTATTTTGCTTTTAGTTTTGAGTAGCCCCTTAGAAGTAAAAACTAACTCACACCTACAACCTTGCTGTATGTCGTGTTGAACAATCCCCCCCACACACACACACATACACACGCATACAAACACACATATACACACATACACACACATACAAACACACATACACACATACAAACACATGCACACATACAAACACATACACACATACACACATACACACATACAAACACACATATACACATACATACACACACATATACACACACATACACACACACATACACACACATATACACACACATACACACACATATACATCAACCCCAAATAATGCCTTGATGGGGAGGGAGATAAACACTGAATGTTGGCAGTATCTAAACAAAGAAAGGAGAGTACAATGAGTCCCAGTAGATTAAAAAACAAACAAAAACAAGAGATTGTTTTGCCCAGTAGAATCTTGAAGCTGCCATTTTAAGTATATAACCTTTGGTAAATTGTTTCATCTTAATCCATTCAAAACAGTAGTAGAAACCACCAAATATGTGTGTTAGGAAGAAATGAAAAGTTTCTTGAATATTCATCCTTGCACCTAGCATACAGTAAAGACAACTGATTGTTTGCTATCCTATTAACCAAGGACTTTCACAAACATTATTCACTTTCCTCTGTCTGTGTTCACAGATGTGCCTCAATCCTTTGGGCCTTGTCACCACCACCCTCTCCCTCACTTGGTAAAGGAGACATTTACAAGATGTCACAAGTGTTCTTAGAACTTCTGCAAGTGTGTGTGTGCGTGTGTGTGTTTGCTGCAGCACAGTTCACCAAATTAATAATAATAAATAGATTGTCCATTTGTATTTGTATGCCCAGCTCCAAATATCTGTTATGAATGCCCTCATATTTAAAGGAATGAGTGAATAAATGCCAGTTCCTAAAACAGACAAAGAATTTTGAAGTTCAGCAGCTCTAAGTGGCTTCTACAAGATCACAACTGATAAAACCTAGAGTAGAATGTTTTTATTAAAAGATTCAAAAGTTTGGATATGGGAGTGGTGAGGACTATACTTTTATTATCGGACTGTAGAGCACTAAATGATGGTATAAAGATTTGGGAGGACAATAATATCACACAAAAGCTTAATATCCAAGAAAAAACATAAAAGCTTGACTAGAGAGGGGATGAGGTGAAGTACTGTCTTTAAAAACAGAACTATCACAGGAGTATTTCCATATGAAAGAAAATAATGCTTTGTATAGACAAGTACAAATAAGCTTTAAGAACAAGAAATGTGGGGGCCAGGCTGTCCTGCGCCCATTAAGTGCACATATGATCCCCTGCTTCATACCAGCAGTGGGAAGCTTCAAGAGCAGTGAAGCAGGCCTTCAAGTGTCTTTCTCTCAGCCTCTCTATCTCCCTCTCCCCTCTTGTCCTGTCAAGTAAAAAACAAACAAACAAAATGCAGATGGAAAAAATGGCATCAGGAGTGGTGGATTTGTAGTGCAGACACAGAGTCCCAGCAATAACCCTGAAGCAAAACAACAACAACAAAAAAAAAAAAACACAAAACAAGAAATGTTATCCAGAGTTCAACAAGTGGTCATTCTGAAAAAAATCCATCCTGCTCCATGGAAATAGAATCTCATGTGAAATATTTTACATATCTTTTAAGAACTCCTAAATGTTGTTGCTTGACATGTCGCTTTGTTTGAATTACTGTTTTAAAATTTAACTGAGTGGCTTTGAATTTTGAAGCGTTCATCTTTTATAATGGTTTGAGTGCAAATGTGTAACAACAAAGGACCCATAACCCTACTCAATCCTCAACACATGGGTATTTTATTAAATTTTCACTGACTTCTAAGATGCTTATCACTTACTTCTTTTACCTTGAGAAGATAAGCTTGTGCTTAGAAAGTAAGTGTTGGTATTCTTCGTGTTGGTTTGGTCCCCTTCCCCCAACCTCTGAGAAAAATGGTTTGGTCCTTGCTAGTTTCGCGCCCCTCTTTCTCCCCACCCCGTATGCTAAGGACGGGCAGAGTCCCAGCAGCAGCGGAGGAAGAATGATGGGGAAGCACATGGTGTGGTGATTTGCCCATTCGTGAATAAAGATTAAACTGCAGCTTCTCAGCCCAGCCATGTGTCCCCGAGTCTGTCTCTGTCTACCACTGCATCGCTAGCCCGGCCTGCTGGAGCCCCCAAAACATTAACAATGGCGCCCACGTGGACCTGACCTGCGCATCTCTCAGATAAGTGAAGACAATTTGGCTACCTATGTACTATGGCCTTCTCTTCTGCTTGTGAAGAGATCTCCAAAGGCCTCTGCCCTTTCTTCATGAGACTGTTTTGCTGTTTCTGGAACATTTATCTCTGGACCACTCTGTTGTTTCTGCCCAACGCCAGCCCGCAGGAGCCCAACGCCAGCCCGCAGGAGCCAGCTTTCCGCTGCATGGCACGGGGCATTGGGCTCCGGCTCCTTCCATGCTGCTCAGCCGCTGGGAGCAGGGCAGCAGACATGGCAGGGCCATGGGGCAGGGCTGCGGCAGCCTATCATGGCTGCCACCCCGGGGCACCTTGGCCCGCGCCTTCTGCACGGCTAGCCCGCCCGCCCTCCTGCTATGAAGTCTGGGCAGACCCCGGACCACCCGGAGACCGCGGGCTCCCTGCCAAAACTGGGCCCCCTGGCCAAGATCTCCAGCTGGGGTCTGAAGGCAGACAAGCTAGAACACGCAGAGATTCATCCAGAGATCGCAACCTACAATTCCTAGAAGTGGAGCTGCGCGGGAAGCCACCTCCGGATGGTGACCCCCCCCAACAACTAAGACAGTACAGATCTAAATTCGTGTTTAAAATGACATGTCTTTGCAACAAAGGTTTCTCTCCTTGTGTATTAAAGACCATGTTTACGTGTGTGTTTAAAGTTTGGTAACATTAACTTTAAGGTTAAAAATATAACTTTAAGGATATTCTTACCAGACAGAGTTAAAGGAAAAAGGTTCTCAACGTAATTCTCATAAAGATAAAATTAACTTACATTTAAAGTCTGAGGTAAAAATTAGTTTAAATATCAATATATTTTAACCAAGTTGATCTAAAAAAAAAAACTGCACACACCTAGGGTGTGTCTCCATCTTGAATGGGTGTAACAAAAGGTTAAAAAGACACTGTTGATATGTAAAACTCTCAAATTCCTTCTCAGTTAAAAACATTAGATTGCACTATGGTTATGCTAACAATTGTAATAGAGTTATCAGCTGTGGTAAACTTCTAACCTGCTACAAGTTTTGTTTCATAAGTAAGTAAATTGCAGCTGTCAAGTTCTCTACAGAAAAACAGAATTCCGATGGCTGACATTCCCCATCGAGACAGACGTACGACAATTCACCCCCTGGCAATTCTTCAGTGGACATCTGCTTTGGACTTCTATCGGACTCACTGGTACACCTCGGACACTTTGCACAAAACTAGCAGCTTCCCTTATGCTGCTGGGTTTCTCAAAGACTGACTGCAGCCATGCCTTGGGACTCTAGGCCTCACCCTCCCCCCATGCTAAAAAATGCCCGTTGAGGCAAGTACGCCCCCCCCAGAGGCAGGAAATTTTTTTTAAGCTGATAAAGTTTTGCCCACAGAGGCAAAAAATGGCCCCCTCAGGCTTTCCCTTGGCAGCACACTGGTTCTTGTTACTCGCTTACATGTTTCTCCATGTTTGTGCCAGTTTCTTTTTTTTTTTTAAATGCCTGTACAATATAGGTTTCTATTCACCCCACACCCCTGATACTGTGGTCAATTAGTTAAAAAGAAAAGGGGGAATATGTTGGTATTCTTCGTGTTGGTTTGGTCCCCTTCCCCCTACCTCTGAGAGAAATGGTTTGGTCCTTGCTAGTTTCGCGCCCCTTTTTCTCCCCGCCCCGTATGCTAAGGACGCCCAGAGTCCCAGCAGCAGCGGAGGAAGAATGATGGGGAAGCACATGGTGTGGTGATTTGCCCGTTCGTGAATAAAGATTAAACTGCAGCTTCTCAGCCCAGCCATGTGTCCCCGAGTCTGTCTCTGTCTACCACCGCGACGCTAGCCTGGCCTGCTGGAGCCCCGAAACATTAACAACAAGTAAGACTCTCTTTGTCTCTGTGCCCTTGTTGTATAAGAGCAAAACTGTCTGTAAGACTCAAATGCAGGTTCTTTTGTGTGCTTGGTTCAGAAGAAAAGGGAAGGAGTCACCTCTTCCTTTTATCCTTATTCTGACTCTTTTTTGTCTGAGCTGATGAAAGGGTTATTCCACATAAGTGCAGAGCTGCTGAGTAAACCTGCCATGGAAAGCCAAGAGAGCTTTTGTCTCTTACACACCTATGACCATTTCTTCATGGGATTTGGGCTGTGAACATGATTAATCTAAATATTATAAAAATACATAGGGAAAAAAAGAAAGGAAGGAAGGAAGGACAAAGAAAGAAAGAAAGAAAGAAAGAAAGAAAGAAAGAAAGAGAGAGAGAAAGGAGAAAGAAAAAAGAAAGGAAGGAAGGAAAGAAAGAAGGAAGGAAGGAAGGAAGGAAAGAAGGAAGGAAGGAAGGACTTTTCAGCAATGGAGCCAGACAACAAGGAAAAAATATAGTTAGTCCACAACACCTTTGTGGGTTTTGTTTGTTTGCTTGCTTGTTTGTTGTTTTTTACTGCTCAACTCTGGCTTGTGGTGGTGCAGGGGATTGAACCTGGGACTTTGGAGTCTCAGGCATAAGAGTCTCTTTGTGTAACCTTTATACTGCCTACCGCCACACATCTTTGTTTAAGAAAATCTATTTCAGCCTCCTTGGTACTAAAGTCTTTGTCTTCTTCACTGTCTTAAAAGACCAACTTTTGCATTATCTTTCACTTCTTAAGTTACTGGTTGGTTTTGTGTATTTTCTTGTTTCTTAATATTGGCTAGTGACAGTCGTGTGTTATGGAAAATGAACAAAATAAAATCTAAGCAAAATGGGCAGCCAGAAGCTAAATTCATACAAGCTTGCCACAAAGATGTCAGGAAAATATCTTTGACAAAACTCCTTGAAAATCATATTCTTACTATGAATAACTAGAAAATCTCTGAATTTTACAACAATTATAAGGGGTCTAAGTATAAAATGTGTTTCGCAGATGAATAATGGTTTCCCTCGGTGTTGTCTGATGAGTTTTCAGAAGAAACTTTCAGGGGTACCCTACCAACTGCAGTTGTTATTTTTCCTTTTTTTTTTTTTGTTTCAGAAGTTGCAAGCAGAAACAGTTTCAAAGCAATCAAATAAACACACTTTACTTCATCACTTACTTTAAGCCATAACTACCCAATAGTAGACACTTGTAAGAATTTTATAGTTAAACCTGGGAGAGATATTCATCAAGGTCAGAGTTGGGTTTTGCTTTTCCCTTTTCACATATGGAAGATACTTTGTTTTTCTTTTTTGTTTGTTTGTAGTCCTTGGGAATGAAACTAAGACTTCATATCTGCACAATCTCTCTCAATAGCCTCAACCCAGTTTTTGTTTTGTTTTGTGTTTTGCCTCCAGGGTTATCTCTGAGGCCGAGTACCTACACCACAAATCCACTGCTCCTGTGGCTATTTTTTCTTTTTTTTTTTTTTGGATAAGGCAGCTAGAAACTGTGAGGGGTAGGGGAAGACAGAGAGGGAGAGAGAAAAGTAGACACCTGCAGACCTGCTTCACCACTGGTGAAGTGACCTCGCTATAGGTGTGGGGAGGGGGACCTTGAACCAGGATCCTTGTGTGGGTCCTTTCGCTTCCTACTATGTGCACTTAACCCAATGTGTCACCCTATTTTTTTTACTCCTCAACCCATTTTTTTTATTCTATAGTTGCAGAGAGAAAGGAGGAGAAAAAGAAAAAAAAGAAACAGATACCAAAGCACTATTCCACCATTCATGGTGCCCCAGGCAGGCACTCTTGTATGATCCTTGGGATCAAACCTGTTCTCTCTACCCACTGACCTACATCCCAAATCCCTGCTTATTAGTGCTTCAGTTATTTCTGATCTTTTGCCTTCCACTGTGTTGAATCTTACTGTTATATTTTAGTGTCAAGATGTTTTTCTTTTTCCATATTCCCTTAATTAGTAATTTAGTAATGATCAACAAGATTGTAGGATGAGAGGGGTACAATCCTATACAGTTCCCACCACCAGAGTTCCATATCCCATCCCCTCCATAGGAAGCTTCACTATTCTTTATCCCTCTGGGAGTATGGACCAAAGTTCTTTATGGGGTGCAGAAAGTGGGAATTCTGGTTTCTGTAGTTTCTTCTCGACTGGACATGGGTGTTGGTAGGTTGATCCATACCCCCAGCCTTTTTCTCTCTTTCCTTAGTGGGGCAGGACTTTGGGGAGGTGGGGTTTCAGCACACAGTGGTGATGTTGTCTGCCCAGGGAAGTCAGGTTGGAGCCATGGTAGCATCTACAGCTTGGTGGCTGAAAAGCATTAAGATCTAAAGCAGAAAAAGCTGCTTAATAGTCAGGACCCTAAAGGTAAGAATAGAGCAGATGGAACTAAGGGTCTTCATGTGGGAAAAAGCCTATTAGTCTATTTTAGGCATATTCCGAGAAATGTTTTCTTGGAGTCAATACTTCTTATGTGAATAGATTGAGCCTACTCCTGCATCCTTTCATCCTCTCTTGGACTCTTTAAAGAATTTCCATTTTGTGCTACTTCAAGCAAGTGGAAGCCGTGGCACGTACATCTATTGCACCCACATCTGTGTGTGGGAGGGCATGTTTTCTGTTATGATCAGCCCTGCTGCTTGTGTGTATACTTTGCTTTGACAGTCAGTGAAGAACATACTTGAAATGTTCAGCCTCTCTCTTGGATTTCACAGGCCACAGGATCTGTTCACTCTAGTTTTGATTCTTCTGCAAAAACCTGATGAACTGAGACATAATTGCAAAAAAATAGTTTTATTTCCCAGAATATGTCTATATCCATCTGTGAGTACCAGAAGACACACATGTTCAATGATTCTTCCTGGAACATTCATCATCACAGAGAGAGAGGAGAGGATGGGGGGGGGGGAGAGAGAGAGGCGGGGTAGCTAAATAGTCAAAACTCTATTTTTCTTTCACTTGCTGTGTGTGTTAGATACATCCAGTACTTCATTTATGTTCACAATGATGATTAAAAAAAAATAGCTAGTGTCTGTCCCATTTTACTAATGGTTTAAAGTAGTTTGTCCGAAATCATGTTACAGGAGTGACTATTACAAATGCATTTTTAGACAAATGCATTTTTAGGTTTCTTCTGCCCTGACAAAATTTGTGTCCTGTGACATTTTAATAGCTCCTCCAGAAAGGACTGCTTCCAAAAATATCTTTGCAAAAACATTAGTCAGTCATTTTGGTATTTCAGAGTCCAGCTTCAATGCACCTTCAAAATGGTTGAAAATGACAGTCGGGCAAATAGTAGTGTCTTCAAGACCATATAGATTTTTTTTTTCATATCTTCCAGGGTCACCTCGGACCAAAATGTAGACACTCCTGAAGCCTTTTTCAGTTTTGTTATTGCTTGTTGGTTTTCTTAATATAAAGTTACACTTAGTAACTACTCGGTGACTTGAGAATGTGGCTTAGAAAAGGTGGACCTGAAGGTTTAAGAAAGAGGAAATAATTGTTTTTGTCCACTTTCATTTCACGCCTGTGAAATCTTTCATATACTGAGAATTCTTTGGGCCATTCTAGAATTCTTGGTAAATACATGTTTTGTTCTGTTTTTGTGTGCGTAACTATTATTTTGTAACCTCAGATAGTTTCAACATCTTGCTCAAAAGGAAGAAATTTGTTTAGCCATTCGCTTGCTGATAAACATTAAGTTTATCAGTACAAACAACTACTTGATCTTTGTGGGGACTTCTCTCTTTCTCTCCCTCTCTTTTGAACTGCAAGAGTGATTTTATTTAGGAATCTAGCATTTCTTTAGCTCGTTTCTATGAAAGCCACTGTTTGGCAGCATTTATGCAGAAGACACTGCTAGTTCAAAATTCAGAGCTAGGCAGTTTGCTGAGGATGATGCTTTCCTGAATTCATATCAAGTAATTTATGCTGCTTTATTTTATTCCTGTGGGTGGGGTCATTCCTATTAAAATACTGATTTCTGAGTCACAAAGCAAGTGAATATTTTGTATGAATAAAGCAGTGGTCACAATAGATACTACTTCACTCTTATGAGAATGCCACACATCAGAAAAGATAGCAACAACAAATGCTGGAGAGGTTGTGAGGACAAAGGAACCCTCTTGCACTTCTGGTGGGAATGTAAATTAGTCCAACCTCTGTGGAGAGAGCAATCTGGAGAACTCTTAGAAGGCTAGAAATGAAACTACCCTATGACCCTTAAATTCCTCCCCTGGAGATATATCCTAAGGATCTCAACACACCCATGCAAAAAGATTTGTGTATACTTATGTTCATAGCAGCACAATTTGTAATAGTCAAAACCTGGAAGCTACCCAGGTGTCCAACAATAGATGAGTGGCTGAGCAAGTTATAATATATATATATATATATATATATATATATATATATATATATACATACACACACACACACAACAAAATACTACTCAGTTATTAAAAATGGTGAATTCACCTTCATCGCTTCATCTTGGATGGAGCTTGAAGGAATCGTGTTAAGTGAGATAAGCAATAAAGAGAAGGATGAATATAGGATCATCTCAGTCATGGAGAAGTTGAAAAACAATACCATAAGGGAAAATACAAAGCAGAACTTGAAGATGGTATATTGCACCAAAGTAAAAGACTCTGGGGGGAAGGGTTCAGGTCCTGGAACATGATGGCAGAGGAGAACCTAGGGGATTAGAAGACTGATAAATGTTACACATAATACAAACTACTTTATTTTACTGTTGACTGTAAAAAAAAATAGCAGTGGTCATTAACTATAGTCACTTGTATGTAAAAGCTAAGTACAGCTTTATTTTGGGGGTTAGGGGAGGTCATCATTGGAACTTCACCTCTCCAGAGTGACCTAATTTATTTGTTTTGTTTAAATAGAAAGAGGTAGCGAGAATGAAAATACAACACTGTAGCTTCCCCAATGGAGAGGGGGCTACACTGAAACCTCACGCATGGCCGAGCAGACCCCCTGCCACGTGAGCTGTCTCATCATCCTGCTTTTACATTTTAAAATACTTGATAAGAAATATGCAAAGTTCGAGCCCCCGATCTCCACCTGCAGGAGGGAAGCTTTGCGAGTGATGAAGTAGTGCTGCAGGTGTCTCTTGTCTCTCTCTCTATATATATCACCCTCTTGACTTCTGGCTGTCTCAATCCAATAAATAAAGATAATTAAAAAATTAAAAAGAAATATGAGAAGAACACTAGTCCATGGCACATAAAATTATATGAAATCCAAATCCTATTATCTAAATATACGGTTTTGCTAGCACAAACCATGGCCATTCAAGTATGTATCACTTGGGACAACTTTCAAAAGGCAAGGACAACATTGACTAGTTGTTACTGGTACATATTCAGGTGTAAAATATTGTTCCTTAGACTTTGACAGGAAAAACTGGCTGACCCCCAGTGAGGTGAATGAACAGAGTTGTTATTTGGCTCATTTCAGACACCAGAGGTTTTTTGTTTGTTTGTTTGTTTGTTTGTTTTACTACTGCGGTTGATTTGTTTTGTTCTGTTTTCTTTCTTGAGAGCATCTGAAATAGGTTTAGCTTTTTTGTTTTAATTATCTTTATTTATTAGATAAAAGTAGCCATAAGTCAAAGGGAAAGGAGTGGTAGAGAGGAAGAGAGATAGAGAGACACCTGCAACACTACTTCACCTCTCGCAAAGTGTTCCCCTGAAGGTGGAGACCAGGGGCTTGAACCCGGGTCCTTGAGCTTTGTAACATGTGTGCTCAGCCAGATGTGCCACCACCCAGTCCCAGGGTTAGCTTTTTACCTGGATGAGCTAAAAGTTTTAATACATTAAACTCTTATATACAGTGTAAAATAAAGAAATCTTGTGACTAAAAATGACCTCCAGGGGCTGGGGAGACAGCATAGTGGTTATGCAAAAACACATTCATGCCTGAGGCTCCAAGATCCTAGGTTCAGTCCTCAGTATCACCACAAACCAAAGCTGAGCAGTGCTTGTGGTCTTCATCTCTGTCTTTCTCTTTGCATCTCTCTCTCTCTCTCATTAAAACACAATAGAACATTTTTTAAAGGGTCTTCAGAATCATCTGTTGTCAAAAAATGAACTGTATGAGAACTAGGGGGTGGGGCAAGGACTGCTTAATGGTTATGCAAATGACTTTAATGCCTGAGGCTCTGCAGTTACAAGTCCATCCTCCGGTATCACCATAAACCAGAGCTGAGCAACGCTCTGGAAAGGGAGGAGGGGAGGAAGGAAGGAAGGAAGGAGGGAGGGAGGGAGGGAAGGAAGGAAGGAAGGAAGGAAGGAAGGAAGGAAGGAAGGAAGGAAGGAAGGAAGGAAGGAAGGAAGGAAGGAAGGAAGGAAGGAGGCGCAAAGACAAGAAAAAAGAGAAGGGAAGGGAAGGGAAGGGAAGGGAAGGGAAGGGAAGGGAAGGGAAGGGAAGGGAAGGGAAGGGAAGGGAAGGGAAGGGAAGGGAAGGGAAGGGAAGGGAAGGGAAGGGAAGGGAAGGGAAGGGAAGGGAAGGGAAGGGAAGGGAGAAGGGAAGGGGAGGGGAGGGGAAGGGAGGGGAGTGGAGGGGAGGGGAGGGGAGAAGTGGAGAGGAGAGGGGAGGGGAGGGGTGGGGAGGGGTGGGGAGGGGAGGGGAGGGGTGGGGAGGGGAGGAAAGGGAAAGAAACTCGCTTGTCTTGTAAAAAGCACATCTGTTGGCGCTGCACACAGCTTCCCACCTCCTCAGGGGCCGCAGTCCCTCCAGCCCTGACTGTGGTGGGTGGGGCTGTGCACCCATGCAAGAATCCTGAGCTGGGGCTTCCCTTTCAGGTGAGAAGTGCTGTGTGGCTGCTGATACTCAGAGTTGCTGTCTTAGAAAAAAACATCTCCAAACCATCATGCTTTTGTTACCCCTTTTGCATGAATGTTGTGAAGTCTGGGCAGCCAGCAGGGTGAACTTCTAGATAGTAAATAGCTTCCTTCCTGTAGATGAAGTTAACAAAGTCAAGTCGGACGCAGACTTCTCCCATGTGACTTGATCCACCATCCCCTGCCTTTGCTTTTATTCTCAGTTTAGTAGAACTCATTCACAACACTCAAAATGATGTTGATTTAATCTGGACATTGCCAGAGCTACTCACAAGGATCTTTGCCCAACTCCATGGCCCATCATCCCACATTCAGACACCTTCCCTAGTATATTTCCAGAAGTGTACATCTTGAAATCCCCAGAGCTAAATTCATGTGCTCAAGGACCAGTTTCTCAGCTCAGCCACTTAGAACATGCGCCACAACTCCTAGAACTACTCCATAGATGGCAAGCATTATGGAACTGCCCCCACAATGACAAAGCCTCAGGTTCTCCTGGTGCCCACGCTTGACAGCAGTCCCTGAAAAAAGAGACACCGTGTCTTCCCAAATCACACTGCTCTTTACAGTAGGTGTCTCAGTTGGGCACTTAGTTGGGACTTCCACACTTACTGCTCATGTACAGAGCCAAAGATTTCCACGGAAACTACTCATTTCATTAGCGTTTATTTGAAGGTTGCACCAATTATCTCCACCCTAGAGATTTAAAAAGGAAACTCTCAGTGGTGAGCCCATTGTCACCCACTGTGGCACAAGACTCAAACCCAGGACAGTCAAGTCCCAAAGTTCTGGCCCTGCTCATTTTCCAGTACAGTTCTAATTTCTTCCACCCTTCAAACTTTTCTCCTTTCTTTCTTTCTTTCTTTCTTTCCTTCCTTCCTTCTTTCTTCTTCTTCTCCTCCTCCTCCTCCTCCTCCTCCTTCTTCTTCTTCGTTGTTGTTTGTTTTGTTTTGGTTTTTTTTTTTTTTCAGATAAAGAGAGCAAGAGAGAAAGACACCATAGCACTGATGATTCCTCTGTTTTGGTAGGGAGGAGATATGAACCTGGATCTTGCACATGACAAAAGCAAGTACACTATTCAAGTGAGCTGTTTCACCAGCCCCTACCTCTCAAACATTTTTAACACTCTCTTACTTACTCTCTAAATCTCCTGGAAAAAAAAAAAAAAAGAGGGAAAGCATTTTTTCTTTTACAGATTTGATTTAATTTTATTATTATATTATTTATTTATAAAAAGGAAACACTGACAAAACCATAGGATAAGAGGGATACAATTCTACAAAACTCCCGCCACAGGAACTCCATATCCCATCCCCTCCCCTGATAGCTTTCCTATTCTCTATCCCTCTGGGAGTATGGACCCAAGGTCATTGTGGGATGCAGAAGGTGGAAGATCCGGCTTCTGTAATTGCTTCCCCACTGAACATGGACATTGACAGGTCGATCTACACCCCAGCTTTCTTTTCAGAGCTCCAGGACACATTGGTGGGGTTGTCTGTCCAGGGAAGTCTGGTGGGCATCATGCTAGCATCTGGAATCTGGTGGCTGAAAAGAGAGTTAACATACAAAGCCAAACAGATTGTTGACTAATCATGAACCTAAAGGCTGGAATAATGCAAATGAAGAGTTGGGGGGGGGGGTCTCCATTCAGTAGATAGCTAGTAGGCATATTTTAGTTATATTCCAAAGGGCCTGTAGCTATACTAGTTTTTTTGTTTTGTTTTGTTTTTTTGTTTTTGCAGGTGGATCCAAGTTATTGTCTGGGGAGATGATGTCATGGCTGTAAAAAGGACCAGAAAGCTGGATCAGGGAAGAAAGTAGCTCCCAAATATGGGAAAGGTGTATAAATATTGTTGACTGTAAACTCCATCGATTTGATCTGATCTGGGGCCCATATTCAGCTTAGGAGCCTATGTGACCTCTTCATTCTATTTTATAAGACAGAGAGAACTTGAGAGACGATGGGGAGGTAGAGAAGGAGAGAGACCCCTACAATATTGCTCTACCTCTTGTAAAGCCTTCACCCCTGTCCCTGCAAGTGGGGTCTGAGGATCTAAGTCCTTGTGCATGGTAACCTGTGAATTCAGCTGGGTGAGACTCTTATTTCCTATTTCATACAGAAATATATATTATTAATCTACAAAGCTTTAACAGGTGGATTATTTCAAATAATTATAGGAAAGGCTATCTCTCTGCTTGTCTGAACTACCCAAGGTTGTTTTTGCTTTTTTAATCATGCAGAAAGCTTTCTGATCAACACAGCAGAGTGTTCATGTAAAATCACAAAAACAGAAATGAAAAACAAAGAGCATGATGGCCCATTAGCATATGTAAGCAAGTGTATATTAACGACACCAACAAACTATGCTCAACTAACTTTTATTCCAGAAATTCACAAATGGTCGGAAGAAAAAAATATGAACCTTGGGTGCACGTGATGAAGAACTTTGTGCTGAAATAATCGTCACATTATTTGGTCAGCTAGGAGACTGCCTGTATTTCTCCCTTTATGTTTCTGATGAGTCATCTGATGTTTGAGGGAGAGATTTTTATTCATGATGATAAAAAAATTCATAAAATACTTAAGTCACATTAACAAGAAATAATGTAAAACTGATTTGAATAAACTTAAGTTACTAAAAGAGGCCTCTATTAAATGATAAAAATAAGTACCAAGTCTACAAAATAACCTATAAATATAATATAGTTTCAATAAAAAATTCAGAGAAGTATTATAAAATATATTTGAAAGTTACTTGCTTAGAGAGACATTTAACAACTAGTATTTTATTTTAAGCATGTTGAGGAAAGTTTCACTCTCCTACATACTAAATGGTGTTTGGAAATTATCATACTTCAAGTTCTACTAAAAACAAACGGTAAGGCAGGAAGGACCAGAAATAAATGGCAGTGGTAGCTGCCATTTATTTTATCAGATAAATGAGGAAATGGTCAATACATATAAATAGAACAACTTGCTAGCTTCCATAAATTGCAGCTGAAATAAAGTTGCTTTGTGCCTGACCCAGGTTCTAGCCCTGCTCCCACAATATTTAATAAAGCTTTACTGCTGTGGGCATATACCTTCCTCTCCCTTCCCCTCCCTGTCCCTTCCCTTCCCCCTTGCCTTCTCTCCCCCTCATCTCCTCCCCTCTTCTCTCCTCTCTCTCTCTTTTTCTCTCTCCCTTCCTGCATCTGTCTAAAAAATGAAAAATAAAGATAAAAACAACAAATGGGAGCTGTTTTTCCACTCCAAATTCTTTCGTGGTGAATTTAAAGAATAATATACAGCTTGCTTGCCCATCTATATTAAATTAAACTTCCAAAGAAAAAGGAAATACACGGACATCATTCTTTGCAGGAAATAGTAGTATCTTTGGAAGAGAGAGCAGCCTCTTTTGTGGTGGATGGTCACAACATAAGTAATTTTAATATTGTGACAAAATGTTTTTTTTCTGCCATCAGGGTTATTGCTTGGCCTCAGTGCTACCACTATGAATCCACTGCTCCTGGCAGCCTTTTCTTTCTCTCTTTCTTTTTCTTTCTTTCTTTCTTTCTTTCTCTCTTTCTTTCTTTCTATATTACTAGATAGGATAGAAAGAAATTGAGAAAGGGAGGGGATTTAGAGAGAGAGAAAGAAAAAAGAGATGCCTACAGACTTTCCTCACCATTAGTGAAGTGTCCACTCAGCATATGGAGAGCAGGGGCTGGAACCCAGGTCCTTACACATGGTAACGTGTGTGTGTGTGTGTGCTGGACCAGGTACTGCACCACCCAGCCCCCTAAAGTAATGTGATTTTTGGTTTGTGAAATTTCTAGTGTTTCAACAACAAAAACAGTTTATTAACATCTGAGTACATTCTCGGAGCAACACTGCATTTTTTCCAGAAAAAGAATCCTGTTAATTTTTAAGAAGTAGGGGGTCAAACCATAGTTATGTGTACACATTACAAGGCACAAGGTCCAGAGTTCAAGCCCCCAATATCCACCTGTAAGGAGCAATCTTCTCTAACAGTGCTGCAGGTATCTTTCTTTCTTGCTCTCTCTCTATCTTCACTACCCCTATCAATTTCTCTCTGTCTCTATCAAATAAAATAAAACTAAATAAAATCTTTTAAAATGTTATTAGTGAATTAGTAATTATTTACAGAATTATAAGATTACAGGGGTCTAATTCTACACTACACCCACAACCTGATCCCTATGCCATCACACATATACCCAAAAATAACCACCATACTTCTCACAAAGTCTTACACATAGCTGTCAACTTTTTTTTTCAACCTCATGTGTTTCTATTCTCTATATGGAATACTACTTTGCTGTTAAAAAGATATTGTATAGTTATGGGCAAAATATATAGATCTAGAGATAATTACACTTAGTGAGATAAATAAGGAGGTAACAAACAATAACTACTGGGTGGTTTCACTTGTCTGTGCAATATAGAAGAAAACGTCCTATTTATTTATTTTTTGTTTTTTTTTCATTTATTTATTCCCTTTTGTTGCCCTTATTGTTTTATTTTTGTAGTTATTATTGTTGTTGTTATTGATGTCGTTTTTGGACAAGACAGAGAGAAATGGAAAGAGGGGGGCAGACAGAGAGGGGGAGAGAAAGACAGACACCTGCATACCTGCTTCACCGCCTGTGAAGTGACTCCCCTGCAGGTGCTACTGCCCAACTCCCAGTCCTATTTATTTTTAAAGATCATTACTGTTTTTAGTTTTCTTAGAATCCTTATTTATTTATTTATTTGATAGAGACAGCCAGAAATCAAGAGGAAAAGACAAGTAGAGAGTAGGGACAAGTAGGGAGAGAAACAAACACCTGCAACACTGCTTAACCACTCAGTAAGCTTTCCTCCTGCAGGTGGGGATCGGGGCTTGAACCCTGGTCCTTGCACATTATAACATGTGTGCACAGCCAAATACTCCACCACCAGGCCCTCAAGATCATTTCTTTTTTCTCACAGGAAAGAGAAATTCACAAGGACTGGTAGCTGCCTTACATTTAGTTTCCAACCTAAGATGAGACTTGAGACATATATTGATGTGATATTATTTTAGGGCAGGCAAGTTGTCACTCTCTTAGAGGAACCTCAAGGAGCTTCCCAGTGCTGGATCCAGCACAGTAATTGCCACAAGCAATAAGTGGAACCCTGTGAGTCAGGCCAGACCTTACTGATTCACAGAGGGAAAAGCAAGAGAGGTGCAGCCATGCAGGATGCCCCAGTTATCCTGGATTCCTAGGGTCAAGTATTTTTATTGGTGGTAGGCAAAGCTAAAAGGGAACCCCTTCTGCTGTTGGTCCCCATGGTTGGCCAGCAGTGATTGGTGGTCCAGGTTGCCTCATTTGCATTGAGGTATGAAGTCCCTGGGCATGCAACCTCACCACTGTGTCCAGGAACCCCACCTCTCCAGAGCTCTGCCCCACTAGGGAAATACAAAAACAGGCTGGAGGTATTGATCAACCTCCCAACACTCGTGTCCAGTGGAGAAACAATTACAGAAGCCAGACTGCTGGGCTAGCATGTGTTTCTTCCAGGGCACGTGCTCTCTGGGTTGGAGAGAACTCAACTGGAACCAACCTGGGCTTCTGCTTACTCAGCAACTCAGGAGAGAAATCAGAAACTCATGGCAGAGCAGGAATGCAATGTGTCTTTACTTCTTCTTCTTCTAGCGTTTGCCCTTCTTCCGTAGCCAGTCAACAGCGTCAGGTTGAAAGCTGTCAGGAGCTGCTTGTTGCTGGCTTTGAAAGTGACTGGGATCCATGTGGATTCAGTCGGCTAGGAAGGATCGTCAGTTTCCCCAATGAATGGGTACTCACGGGATGCACCACGAGAAGGTCGTGTCTTTACTGATCAGAGACAAAGCTTTTATATATTTTGAAACGGAAGTGGCAAGTCGGAAAAGGAAATGGCTAGGAAAGGGTGTGGAGAAAAGGAAAGAGCCGGAAGGTAGAAAGCTCCCATAGCAACTATTGCAAAGGTTTTAACCGGTGGGATTAATTAATACCCTGCAGGCAGGGTGGGTCTCAGGCAAAACAATGATTATGTAAATAGACCATAGTATCAGCAATGGAGGGTGGAGCAGAGGCAAGGGAGGGGGAGGCTGGCTTAAGGGCCGACACCAGACCTTCCACTTTCTGCACCCCATAAAGATCCTGGGTCCATACATCCAGAGGGAGATAGGGAAGCTTCCAAGTGAGGGGACCTTATACGGAACTCTAATGTCAGGAATTGTATGGAATTGTAGCCCTTTTATCCTACAATCTTCTCAATCATTGTTAAATCAGTGATTTTTTTTTTAAAGAGTTGTTTTTGTCCTGTATAGGGTATGGACATCCAGGTCAGGGAACACTTCCCCTAGGACCTCTATCTGACCCTGTCCTACCCCTAAAAAAATGACTGAGAATTGGGTGGTAAAGAGGGAAAGAGGGAGTAGAGCAGGTAGAAACCTAGAGGCATTCTTAGCTGAAGCTTGGTCCAGTGGGTGACTCTCCAACAAACTAGAGAGATGGAGGGGATCCTCTTTCAAGTTAAGGGGGAAACCAGCCGTTTGTGAGTCCAAGTAGTAATCAGCGACATAAGTGTCTTCATTAGAGAGAAGGGTAAAGTAGACTCAGTTTCCAAGGTGAGACTTCACCCCTCTTTGCCCTCTACCTTCACCCCTCACCCTGCTCCCAGCCCTTCTTCCTCTCTCTGTCTGTTTTCTTCTCTTTCCCAATCTTTACAGGCAAGGTCACTGTAGAAAAGGCAGCAAGGGAACACTCACACCAGGTGAAGAAAGAGTTCCTAGTTCACGAAGGGATGAGGTATCCTCTTGCTTAAAATTCAGATTCCAATCTGAGTATCCCCTATATAGTGTTACTATTAAAATATTTACAGTTAGACCTACAGATATAGCTCATTGAGATCATGTGCTGCTTTGCCCTGCATGGGACCCAAGTTCAAGTTCAACATTGATGGAAGCTTAAGTGCCCTCTCTATCTCTACCTCTAACCCACATTTACCCCCACTCTTACCACTATCCCCTACCCTTACCTCTACCCCTACTCCTAACTCTACTTCTACCTCTATGTCTCTATCAAAATATTTGGGGGCCAGGTGGTAGTGCCCCTGGTGAAGTGCTCACATTACATTATACAAGGACCCATGTTCAAGCCTCTGGTCCCCACCTGTGGAGGAAAACTTCACAAGGTGAAACAGATCTGCAGGTGTCTCTCTGTCTCTCTCTCTCTACCTCCTGCTCCCCTCTGAATTTCTCTCTGTCTATAACCAGTAATAATTATGTATTTTTTAAATAAATAAAATATTTGGAGGCTGAGCAGTGGTGTACTTGGTTGAAAGCCCATGTTAACATGCCCAAGGATCCTGGCTCAGACTCCCAGTCCCCACCAGCAGGAAGGAAGCAGAAAAACTACAAGTGTCTCTCTATCACTCTCTCCCCTCTCAATTTCTCTCTGTCCTATCAAAAGTTAAGAAAGAAAAAAGAGAGAGTCGGGTGGTAGAGCAGCAGATTAAGCGCAGGTGGCGCAAAGCGCAAGGACCTGCATAAGGTTCCCGGTTGGAGCCCCCGGCTCCCCACCTGCAGGGGAGTTGTTTCGCAGGTGGTGAAGCAGGTCTGCAGGTGTCTGTTTTTCTCTCCCCCTCTCTGTCTTCCCCTCCTCTCTCCATTTCTCTCTGTCCTATCCAACAACAATGACATCAATAACAACAACAATAACTACAACAATAAAAAAAAAAGGGCAACAAAAGGGAAAATAAATAAATAAATTTTTGTAAAAAAAATTTTAAAAGGAAGGAAGGAAAGAAGAAATACAGCTTCTGGGAGCCACGGGTTCATCATGTAGGCACGAAACCTGAGCAATACCGTACCGTTGGCAATAATGTAAAATGTTTATCTCAATATAATGTGTTTGTAGTGTAGTCTATGCTGCTGTGTAGCATAGCCTATACTGTGCTTGATGTGTGATATAAATTTTAAAAGTTTGTGGTGTCCACCTGAAGTTCGACCGTGACTGGGCAGCCTGAACTTGGTAACCCTCAGTGAGGTCTCCCAGGTGTCAGGAGTCGTTTTCTTTATTAAATGGAAAATATTTTATTTGGGGGGTTGGGCTGTAGCATAGCGGGTTAAGTGCACATCGCGCAAAGTGCAAGGACCGGCATAAGGATCCCGGTTTGAGCCCCCAGCTCCCCACCTGCATGGGGAGTAGGGTAGCAGGTTAAGCACACATGGCGCAAAGCGCATGGACCAGCTTAAGGAACCCGGTTCGAGTACCCCCCCCCCACCTACAGACCGGTCGCTTCACAAGCAGTGAAGCAGATCTGCAGGTGTCTATCTTTCTCTCCTCTTCTGTCTCCCCTCTCTCGATTTCTCTCTCTCCTATCCAATAATGACAATAGCAATAACAACAATAATATAACACAGCAGTAACAACAATGATAAACAACAAGGGCAACAAAAAGGAAAAAAATGGTCTCCAGGAGCAATGGATTCCTAGTGCAGGCACCGACTCCCAGCTATAACTCTGGAGGCACAAAAAAAGAAGGAGGAGGAGGAGGGGGAGGGGGAAGGAAGGGGAGGGTAAAGAAGGGGGAGGGAGAGAAGGGGAGGGAGAGGAAGAGGAGGAGGAGAAGGAGAAGGAGAAGAAAAGAAAGTTATTTACCTGGATCCAAAGGGAGATGGGAGAACTCCCTTCTCACCCCCTTTCCCTCTAACCAGACATCTGGCTGAGTCAGAGGTTCTCTGCAATCACTTGCAAGAAAGGCTGCTCTCCTGCTTAGGGCAATGTGGTGTGGCTTAGAACCAAGAGAAATAAGCAAATTGGCAATGTTCTAGGTCTCAACTGGAAACATCCGCAGGCCCCTTATTCAGCAAAGCCTCCAATCCAGCTAAAGAAAAAAAAAAAAAAAACGGGAGTTGGGTGGTAGCGCAGCGGGTTAAGCACACGTGGTGCAAAGCGCAAGGACTGGCGTAAGGATCCGGGTTCGAGCCCCCTGCTCCCCATCTGCAGGGGCGTCCCTTCACAGGCGGTGAAGCAGGTCTGCAGGTGTCTATCTTTCTCTCCTCCTCTCCGTCTTCCCCTCCTCTCTCCATGTTTCTCTGTCCTATCCAACAACAACGGCATCAAGAACAGGAATAACTATAACAACAACAACAACAATAAGGACAACAAAAAGGAAATAAATACAACAACAAGGGCAACAAAAGTGAATAAATAAATATGAAAAAAAAATCCAGGGAGTTGGGCAGTAGCACAGTGGGTTAAGCACAGGTGGCCACACAACACAAAGCACAAGGACTAGGGAAGGATCCTGGTTCGAGCCTCCAGCTCCCCACCTACAGGGCAGTTGCTTCACAAGTGGTGAAGCAGGTCTGCAGGTGTCTATCTTTCTCTCCCCCTCTCTGTCTCCCCCTCCTCTCTCCATTTCTCTCTGTCCTGTCCAACAATGACATTAATCACAACTACAATAATAACTACAACAATAAAAAGGGCAACAAAAGGGAATAAATAAATATATTTTTTTAAAAAGCCTAAAATGGTGAGGCCTAACCAGTAGAGAAGAGAATATCCAAACTGAAAGGAACGGTAATGTCAGAAGAAACTACCAACGACAGGACTAGGACTCACATTAAACCTGCTGGGATCTTTAAATATTTCTTAGAAATCTCTGTGATTTTGGGATCAGGCAACGGCACTCTCAATTAAGTACACACATCACCAAGCACCAGGACCTGGGTCCAAACACTCAGTCCCCACCTGCAGTGGCAGGGAGGGGAGCTGCATGAAGGATAAAACGGTGCTACAGGTGTTGTTCTTTTTTTCTTCCATCTCCACCTCCCATCTCCACTTCTCATTATCCTATCAATTAAAAGAAAGAAGGAGGAGGAGGAGAAGGAGAAGGAGAAGAAGAGGAAGAAGAGGAAGAGGAAGAAGGAGAAGGAGAAGGGCAAAAAATGACCACTGGGAGCACTGGATTTATTGTGTAGGCACCAAGCTCCAGCAATAATCCTGATGGCAGTAAAAATTAATTAATTAATTTAATTAAAATAAAAATAATTCTAGTGGTTTTACTTAGATTTACACATAGAAGAATAAAAATATGTGTCCCTTTCACTCTTTCTTCCAAAGGTCATTAGAAGTGCCTATCTTAGCTATGTGCATACAAATACAGAGAGGAAGAGAAATATACAGAGAAAGATACACAGAGAGAAACAGAGATGGGGACAGGTTGAAATAAAATATCTGAAACCACAAAGACGTCTGGTCCGCAGAAATAGCTAATCAACTAAGTGATCAACACTGATGATATGAACGGCATATCAATTGGCAAAAAGTACCAATCCCACATGGCGCAAAGCGCAAGGACCGGCGTAAGGATCCCCGTTCCAGCCCCCAGCTTCCCCTTGCAAGGGAGTCACTTCACAGGCGGTGAGGCAGGTCTGCAGGTGTCTGTCTCTGTCTTCCCCTCCTCTCTCCAATTCTCTCTGTCCTATCTGACAATGATGACAACAATAAGTACAACAAGGGCAACAAAAAGGAAAGTAAATAAATAAATATTTTTTAATATATACATATATATTAATTTTTAAGTACCAATCTAGTGAAGAGTTATTCTCTTAGTTTTAAAGGAAGAATTAAGCTACTAAATTAATACATTCAATTAATTAAATACTATTAAAGTATATTTGCAGTTACTACTACAGCTTTTTTTTTTCTAACACTGAATAGAATACCCCCAAAGACTTGATTTTGTTCTTTGTTGGATGAATTTAGTTTCACATTATCAATAACCAGCAGAACACTTAAGTCAGCCAGCCATTTCATTGAAGCTAAAGAAAAAAAACTTGAGCTCCGAAAACTGCAGAGAATGGGGGGAAAATTTCCAAAGCAGCACAGATAAGAAGGCAGTTTAGGGAGTCGGGTTAAGTGCATGTGGCGCAAAGCGCAAGGACTGGCCTAAGGATCCCGGTTCAAGCCCCCGGCTCCCCACCTGCAGGGGAGTCACTTCATAAGCGGTGAAGCAGGTCCACAGGTGTCTATTATTCTCTCGCCTCTCTGTCTTCCCCTCCTCTCTCCATTTCTCTCTGTCCTATCCAACAACAACAACATTAACAACAACAATAATAACTACAACAATAAAACAAGGACAAGAAAAGGGGATAAATAAATTAATTTTTTAAAAAGGCAGTTTAATCTAGCAAACAAGTTTCCGGTGCCTGGTCACACGTGTTAACACTGAGACAGGGCCCCCTTCTTCACCGATGGCCACTGACCAGCTTCCATAGGTCCTCATGGACCAGGGATGCCATTCTCCTCAGTGAGGAGAACAGCTTGAATGTTTTCTCACTCTGATTTACAGACCAGTCCTTATGGTTTCCGATTATACTCCTTGTGGCTATCTGGTCTGCTTTCACACTTAGGATAGTAGGAATATCGCTGATCAAAGTACCCTGAATCCATTAGGATAATCAAGTGCAGGCATGAGGGAAGGGGCAGGGGGAAGCTTGTCTCTATATATCCTTCCAAGACAAGTTTCTCAAACCTTTGCAACTGTCATCGCCTCTCATGGCCTGAGCCCCATCAGGCATCCTCTCACGTGGGCCTAAGCAACACACCTTCTCATTCATTCATATATTCAGCCAGTCAGTCACATTCATTTGTCACAGCCAGCACTGAGTACCTGCCCTCTGCTCGCCTCTAAACATCCAGAGATAAGAAGTCTGACGTTTTGGGTTGTTTTTTTTAGGGGCAGGGGGTGTTTTTGCGGATACTTATCACAGAGGATGAGAAACTATACCCATATATAACAACTGTAAACCATTAGTCCCCCCCCACCACCAAAGGGATTACAAAATTTTTTTTTTCCTTTTGGGCTTACATTTTTGTGTTTGTTCGTTTTACTTTGAAGTAACACCC
Source organism: Erinaceus europaeus (assembly GCF_950295315.1). Lineage (NCBI taxonomy): Eukaryota > Metazoa > Chordata > Mammalia > Eulipotyphla > Erinaceidae > Erinaceus > Erinaceus europaeus. The sequence continues at coordinate 192,313,300 of NC_080162.1, forward strand.
TCAAAGTAGAGTCTGGATGGTTCTTATACCTAAATAAGCAGCTCAGTACCTGGGACTTTTGCCAGTAGTATCTCCATAACTGCGTCTCCTCTGGGTGCTGGCAGACAAATCCAGGCGTTGCCATGTGGCCCAACACTTTTGCCCAGCAAGTCCAAGCTGCCTACACTAGGGTTGCTCGCCAAGGTGCCCAGGGCTCCCACACCCCGGCACCATCCAAGTCCCTGCCCAGAGGAGCCAGCACGTCTCCAGCAATGTAGGGTGCAGGCCTGGGCTCAGTGCTCATTTTCCTAATCTCTCATCCTCCCACCCCTATTGTTTGCTCCAACTAAACCCAGCCTGAATAGGAAAGCCTGTTCCCAGGGTGGTTTTTCAGTTAAGGCTTCCAAGCATGGCTTTTCCTGGCATTCTAAGTGTGTTTTAAATATCAGGCTTAGTGTCCTATGTGTCATCTCCTCACTCCTTTTGAAAATCATTTATTTGGCTGTTAAAGTTGACAACTACCCACCCACCATCAAATACATCTGAGGTGTTTCGGTTCTGGTTTGTTTTTGGGGAAAGCTCCCTTTAAGGTCTTCCTCTGCTGCCCATGACTCCAGGCACAAGCTTCATTTTTAAAATGTAGCTTAACTAAGTAAAACCAAGAACTCGGGGAGGATTCCACCTTGCAGGAGAAGTGGGAACAGGCAGATTCAAGAAGGAGGGCATGGTGGAGTCTGCTTACAGTTTCATGACGAAGATAGGCGGACAGAAAAGGCCGGAAGACCTAAGTGCTGAGCTGAGACAGAGAGGCAGAGAAAAACACAACAGCATTCTGCCCAGAAACACCAACCGTGTCCCTGAGCACAAATAGAGTCTATGTCGGTGGGCGTGAAGAGAGAGAAAGAGCTAAAAGTGAAAAGATCTGGGTCCGCCCACTGTATGGGTCAAGATGCTCTGTGATGGCATGTGACAAATATTGACAACTTGGAATTGCAGCTGTTACTCCCTACATTTGGGGGGATATGCATATTACTTTCTTAAAAAGTAAAAACAAATAGGGACCTCCTAGGCAAAAATAACTGTGTGCTTAATATCCTATTTTGATAAGAAAACGTGTACAGAGACTATACAGTTATACACACCCTCCTGGGAAGTAGTCATGTACAAATCACAGGCTTTACAAGCGCTTGTGAGATTGTCTCCAGTGGCTTTGCCATGTCTGCAGCCTTGAGCCCATCCTGCACACCCCAGCCTCCAGATGTCTAGGCATCTGGGGAGAGGGAATTGTCAGTTATTTCCCATCTTGGAGTTTTACATAAGGCCTGGGATCAGAGGTGCTCTCTGGTTTACCAAATTCTCTCTGATAGGCATGATCTAAGTGATTTGTGTTTTTTAGATTCCTTTTATTCTTTTGTTAATATTTATTTGTTTATTTATTCCCTCTTGTTGCCCTTGTTATTTTATTATTGTAGTTATTATTGTTGTTGTTATTGATGTCGTCATTGTTGGATAGGACAGAGAGAAATGGAGAGAGGAGGGGAAGACAGAGGGAAAGAGAAAGACAGACACCTAGAGACCTGCTTCACTGCCTGTGAAGCGACTTCCCTGCAGGTGGGGAGCCGGGGGCTTGAAATGGGATCCTTACGCCTGTCCTTGTGCTTGGCTCCACGTGCACTTAACCCACTATGCTACTGTCCAACTCCCTTTTATTCTTGTCTCCTTGAATAAAAAAAAAAATCCTATAGAGATTGAGCAATGTCTCTCCCAATAATATGTTTATCTCATCATGAGCAAGGGGTTGAACCCTGACACAACATGGAAGAACTGTGGACAACACAAAGGCTGATGTCATGGTGAGGGAGCAGCACTGTCATGTCTAGCCTCTCTGTCTGGTTGTCTCTTTCTTCAGAAATAATAAAGTAAATGATGAAGTCCTGGAGGACACTCAGCACTATCACATGAGCCAGGTCTAAAGTTTACTCCCTTAAGAGGCACAAAAAATTAATATGCATGAAAAGTAATTTTTAAAGCTCATATAAATACTAATGAGAGCTAATATAAGAAAATCTATGTTTTCAAAATATATGAGGCAAGGAATAAGATACGGTCTCTGTTCTACAGTGGTAATTAAAAAAAAGAATTCTGACCCTGAAATTTCCTTCAAAAATCAGCTATGTTCCTGCTTTGAACAAAAACTGAAGTATTCTATAATGTCTGCTAAATTTCCAAATGATAATTTGGATTTCATGATTGTTAAAGATCACTATATAATGATATTAAAAAAAAACAGCAACATATGTTACTTGTTGAGGTTATCTCCTTCTCCATCAAAACCCCATCTGTTGACATTAGAGGTGATATAAAATGCTCTCGGATTCCCTGTCACTGCTGGCCAGTGTGAGAGATATACACACTTTCTAGATATCTTTGAATTACATCAGTTTAAAACTGTTGAAATAATGGTTTAGCCTCTCTTTACACTCAAGCTTTGAAGTCTGCCAAATGATCAACCTAGCCCGACTTCTTGTTTGCATGGACCAAGTTCCTTCTTTCTGTTGCCCATTGCTCAAATGTTTGTTATCTAAAACAAGAAGCATCTAATAAAGTAGAAACTTTGCAAGGGTGAATCTGCTGCTCAGATAGCAAGAGGCTGAATTTTGTTACTTTTGTGGCTACCAAAACCCAGTATCTAGCAGACTGTTAATTACTTTCTGAATATATGAAATGTACAAAGTGAAAGAGATAAAAGTGTCAGATTTGTATGACATATGTTGGTTATCTATTATACCATGACCCCGAGTACCAAAAAGACAAGAGACTTTGTAGTTGGTGTTTTGTTAAGCTTCTAGAGGAGGAGACAAGACTAAGAATGATATAGTAGAATCTGTTCTCTGCTCATGAGTCCCCACCCATTCAGGAGAGAATAAGCCCCTAGTGTTTTGCATTCTTTTAAGACTGTCCTTGCCTAAAGTTCACCCCTTCCTGAAATTCAACTCAACTGTTCAGCACATGTCGACCCTTCAGTAATGAATTGGCACAAGCCTAATTCTTACAATGATTAATGGAGCTCTTCAGATGCGGCCTATTATTTCATCCAGAGTTAAAACAGTGATTCATCATTAATCATTGTAAGAAACGGGCTCATCAATTCATAATTCTAAGGCAGCCCATTTCCTTAAGGGTCTTTTTGACTTTTGTTATTAAAGAAGTTGCACAGTTCAGAGTGCTGCCTGCATCCTGCCATTGTATTTCCTGATTCTTTTTTAAAAGTCACATACTCCAAGGATATTTACTTATAAACCCCAAACCTCCTTAAACAAATTTATTTTAGATACTGATATATTCCTGGGTCCAACTGGCCTCAGCTTATCCATGAAACAGCGGTGGGAGTAGGACCATTTAGATTGAAATGTATTTCCCTTGGTTATCTTTGCACTCCTACTTATTTTTTAATTTAATTTATTTATAAAACAGAAAATATCGGAGGCTGGGCAGTAGCACAGCGGGTTAAGCACACATGGCTAGAAGCGCAAGGACTGGAGTAAGGATCCCAGTTCCAGCCCCCGGCTCCCCACCTGCAGAGGGGTCGCTTCACAAGCTGTGAAGCAGGTCTGCAGGTGTCTATCTTTCTCTCTCCTTCTTTGTCTTCCCCTCTTCTCTCGATTTCTCTCTGTCTTATCCAACAACAACATCAATGGCAGCAATAACAATAACAACAACAACAAGGACAACAACAAGGACAACAACAAGGGCAACAAAATGGGGAAAAAAATGGCCACCAGAAGCAGTGGATTCGTAGTGCAGGCACTGAGTCCCAGTGATAACCCTGGAGGCAAATAATAATAATAGTAATAATAATAATAGAAAATATCGACAAAACCATAGGAAAAGAGAGGTAAAATTCCACCCATTTCCCACCACCAGAGCTGTGTATCCCATCCTCTCCTCTGGAAGCTTTCCTATTCTTTATCTCTCTGGGAGCATGGACCCAGGATCAATATGGGTGCGTGTCTACTTTTTTTTTTAATTATTGGATAGAGACAACCAGAAATCAAGAGGGAAGGGGGTGATAGACAGGGAGAGAGACAGAGACACAACCTGCAGCCCTGCTTGACCATTTGCAAAGCTTTCCGCCTGCAGGTGGGGTCCAGGGTCTCGAACCAGGGTCCAAACTTCTACTTCTTATCTACACTCAGGTTGCCACCAGGGATCATGGAAGAGAGGCAACATCAAGAAAATTTCACTTTCCAGGCGATGGTCAGAAGCCACTGACAGGGACGACATCACTGCTTTATTACATGAGCATGTGTTGTCGTGATTTTTACCAGCCCTATAATGGAGTCTCTAAAACTGCCCGTCCTTACACTTCTCTACTTTATATCAAAGAAATGGTGGACTTCCTGCAGCTACAGCATCACTAACTTTTCCTCGTGGCAGGTAGGGTAGGCAATGCATAAAACCTCAGTGTCAACACAGTCACGCAGCCTCTGCTGACCCCAGGGAGGCAGACTGTAGCCCGAGAAACAACTCTGCTTCTTGTCTTTTTCTTTTGGCTTTTCCTTTTTCTTTTCCTCCTCTGACTGCATCTATCTTCTTCTCCCTCTTCTCACTTCTCTTTCTTTCTCTTCTCCTTTCCCCATTGTCCAATGATCTCTCTCCCTTGGTAGTAAAAAAAAAAAAAAAGGACAGTTCAGTCCAGTGGTGGCATTTAGAAAAAAAGAGCTTGAGATGTGCATTAAATTTGTCGCTTTGATCCATGATTTTTTTTTTATTTAAGAAAGGATTAAGTAACAAAACCATAAGGTAGGAGGGGTACAACTCCACACAATTCCCACCACCCAATCTCCATATCCCACCCCCTCCCCTGATAGCTTTCCCATTCTCTAGCCCTCTGGGAGCATGGACCCAGGGTCATTGAGGGTTGCAGAAGGTAGAAGGTCTGGCTTCTGTAATTGCTTCCCCGCTGAAAATGGGTGTTGACTGGTCGGTCCATACTCCCAGTCTGCCTCTCTCTTTCCCTAGTAGGGTGGGTCTCTGAGGAAGCTGAGCTCCAGGACACATTGGTGGGGTCTTCAATCCAGGGAAGCCTGGCCAGCATCCTGATGGCATCTGGAACCTGGTGACTGAAAAGAGAGTTAACATACGAAGCCAAACAAATTGTTGAGCAATCATGGACCCAAAGCTTGGAATAGTGGAGAGGAAGTGTTAGGGAGGTACACAAACTCTAGTGTACTTCTGCTTTCAGGTATATATTTTGCAGTAGTTTATGGATACGTGTGAACATAAGCTCTCTCTCACAGAAACTGGTGTATATCTAGGTTTGGAACTTTGTTAGAAAGTGAACCACCTGAGATGAAATTAGAGTATACTATGAAAGGAAAGGTCTCACTCGAGTAATGAAGCTGAAGGGTTGTCATTCCACATGTGAAGTCTCTGGACACAGTCTGAAGTGAAGCATGTTGAGGTGGCAATCGTTGTGTTGGTTAGGTTGTGATCGGCAGATGCAATATTATTTGATATGGATTGGAAGAGGCATACGGGAATGTGGGCCCTATCCAAGGGTTCCAGGACTGGGGGTAGTAGAGGCTCTATAGTGGAGATGTGAGGTTCCTGCTGTCTTAGGGTTCAAAAAGACAATCGATAGTTAATGTTATCATCACATTAATTGGTAATTAACTTTGAAAAGTCCTTTTGTTAGGGTTTGCTGTACAGTACCCAGTATCTTGTATATAGCTGTGCTACCATGATTATTTTTTTATATTTATTTATTTTCCCTTTTGTTTCCCTTGTTGTTTTTTATTGTTGTTGTAGTTACATCCTCGTTTAGTTTATCGTTGTTGTTATTTATGTTGTCGTTGTTAGCTAGGACAGAGAGAAATGGAGAGAGGAGGGGAAGACAGAGAGGGGGGAGAGAATGACACCTGCAGAACTGCTTCACCACTTGTGAAGGGACTCCCCTGCATGTGGGGAGTTGGGGGCTTTAACCAAGATCCTTACTCTGGTCCTTGCGCTTGGCGCCACGTCCGCTTAACTCGCTGCGCTACCGCCCGACTCCCGAGCCATGATTATTTTTAAGGAATTACAATTTATTTATTTCTTTATTTTGCCTCTAGGGTTATTGCTGGGACTTGATGCCTGCACCACAAATCCACTGCTTCTGGAGGCTATTTTTTTCCCATTTTCGTCACCTTTGTTGTTTTGCACTTGTTGTTTTTATTGGTGTTGTTGTCATAGCTGTTGTTGTCGTTGGATAGGACAGAGAGAAATAGAAGAAAGGAAGACAGAGAGAGGGAGAGAAATATAGACACCTGCAGACCTGCTTCATGGCTTATAAGGCGACCCTCTGCAGGTGGGGAGCCGGGGGCTCAAACCGGGATCCTTGAGCGAGTCCTTAGGCTTGGTACTATGTGCTCTTAATCCGGTGCACTACTGTCTGCCCTGACTCCCACCTTTATGAATTTTAAGCAATACTTGTTGACATATTTTTCTAAGGCTTTTGAGCTAATCTGTCCTGGTGAGACTTTGTAAATCTTTCCATAATTACTAATCAATTTATAGAAAAATAATTTGTCTTTGCTCCCTGATTTGGAAGTTAGGATGAACATTGTCTTAGTTTTATTCATCTTAGTACTGCATTCACACACCAAATGACTGGCATATAATATAAACTTAAAAAATATTTGGTGGGATCAGGTGGTGGCACACCTGATTGAGTGCACATGTTGCAATGCGCAAGAGCCTGGGTTCAAGCCCCAAATCCCCACCTGTAGGGGGAAAGCCTTTCGAGTGGTGAAGCAGTGTTGCAAGTCTCTCCTCTCTCCCTCTCTCTCTCTCTCTCTCTCTCTATTTCTCCCTTCTCTCTCCATTTCTGGATGTCTCTATCCAATACATAAATAATGACAATAAAAATATTTAAAATAAATATTTGGCAAATAATGGATTGTCAGAAAAGTCATGGCATGTTTTTTTCATAGAAAAATATGTCATGGGGGGGCTGGGTGGTCACACACCTGGTTAGCACACACATAGTAGGAAGTTCAAGGACCCAAGCAAGGATCTTGGTTGGAGACCCCCAGCTCCCAACCTGCTGGGGGAAAAGCTTTGCAAGTGGTAAAGCAGTGTTTCAGGTGTCTCTCTGCCTCTCAATCACCCCCGCTTCCCTCTCAATTTCTGACTGTCCCTATCTAATAAATACAGATAATACAAAAAAAAATTTTAAGAACACATTGAGAAAAAATACATCATGACTTTTCCAACAACCTATAAGCACATGAACAATAAATGGTAAGCAGAGACCCACAAGGTTTATGACTTCCTATAGAATTTGTGATGCTGCCTCTCAAGGTTATCTGTAGCCCTTTAACACTATGTCCCAGATTTTCTTTCTTTTCCTTTTTAATATAAATTTTATTAGTCATTTAACAGCAATTCGAAAGATCATAAGATACGAATGCTGTAATCCCACACCACTCCCACCAGCAGAGTTCTGTGCTCCACCCGCTCCTGTGGTAATAACCACCATAGTTCTCCCAAGGTCATGTATATATTCCCTTCAGGCGATTGCTGGGGCTTGGTGCCAACCATATGTGTCTACCACCTTGTGGCCGTTTTTTCTTTTTTCCTATTTTGTCTGATAGGACATAGAGGAATTAAGAGGTGAGGAGGGATAAAGAGAGAGAGAAAAAAAGAGTGTGAAAGAGAGAGACCTGCAGACCTGTTTCACTGCTCATGAGGTGCAGTGAGGAGCAGGGGTTCAGCTGGGGTCCTTGCACGGATCCTTGCACATGGTACTATGTGCATTTAACTGGGTGTGCCGCCATCAGCCCCGTATATATACATATATATTTTCAGGTTCAGGCATTTCAGTTCTCTATTTTCCACTTATGAGTGAAATCATCAAATAGTTGTTGTTCATTAGCTCACTTCACCAAGCATAACCCCTGCCAGTACTATCCATCTAGTTGTAAAGGACACATTATAATCTTTATTTAACTGCTGAGTAATATATGTTCCATGACTTTTTTTTTCCCCTCCTGTATTTATAAAACTCAAATTAGTGAGTTTTATCCCATTATTAAAGTCTCCCCTCCCTAACTTTGTCTTTTTATTCCTCATAGGGCTTCCCCTCTCCCCTGATATTTTTAACCTTTAACAGGAAATTGAAAAGGCAGAGAAGCACATAGGCCATGGAGACAAAAATGGATGACTGCATGTAGAAGCTGGTGCCCATTTTATTCACTTCTAAGGCCACGCCTTCACTTGCTATCTAAGCCATACTTACACATATTGCAACTTTTGTGTGTCCTTCCTTTTCCTCTTCCATCTCAGATTAGGGAAACTGGTGTTCTTCAGATTAACTTCCTTTCCAGAAATGATGCCAAAACAAAGGTTCCTGCTCACAAAAGTTCCGGGTCTCTGTGGAACTGAGGTTAGGATCCCTCTGGTTATCTTCTCCTAACATTTTACCCACATGAAGCAAGTTTTTTAGGGGGTGCAAAAGGAAGGAGTTCTGGTTTCTGTACTTTCTCTATTGGACATGGATGTAGGCTGGTCAATCCATACCTTGAGCTTATCTCTATATTTCCTTAGTAGGGTAAAGCTGTGGAGACTATGATTCCAGGACATGTTGGTGAGGTCATCTACCTAGGGAGGCTAAGATGAAATCATAGTAGCATCTGCAACTTGGTAACTGAAAGGCGGTAAGATATAAAGCAGAACAAAATGTATAATAAACAAGAACCAAAGAGTAGAACTAGAGCCCATAAAAATAGAGACCTTAAGAAGGAAAGAATCTAGAATATTTATTTTAGGTATGTTCCAAGCTTGATAGCTTGATAGCTAATATGAAAGTGAACTAGAAATATTGTCTGGGAAGATTATGTCAGAATGGAAAATGGAACTGGAAAATTGGGTTGGGGCAGAGTGGCTCGCAACCTTGGAAAAATGTACAAATACAATCAACTGTTGATCACATCAATCTGACCCAAGGCCCGTGTATGTTTGTCTTTAGCACCAAAGCCTGTTTAACCACTGGGTTCCTATAAGTCTGAGCTCACAGCCCCATGTCACAGCTGGGAACATCCTTGGCTGCATGTATTATAGGATTAGTTCTCCTCAAGTGGCAGAATAGAATGATCCAGCCTCTCTTCAGAGAGTGGGGCAGTCCTTACCACTGCTAGTTTGTAGTGAGAGTAAGATCCTGGTGAGAGAGACATCTGCAGCCCTGCTTCACCACTCATGAAGCTTTCCCCCTTTAGGTGGGAGCTAGGGTCTTGAACCCAGGTCCCTGCATGTGTAATATGTGTGCTTAACCAGGTGTGTCACTGACTGGCCCCAAGGACATTCCTGATAGAAGTGACCAATGAGGAGAAAGATCTGGTTTGGGCCCAGAGTATCTGTGTGGGAATCCAAGGACTCCCTGACTAGGACCCCAGCTGATGAGGTGGTCTGGTACTGGCCAAAATGGCATTCATTAAGTGAGCCAGTTTCCTACCCCTCTCCAGTTTTTGTAATCCCTTCCTTATCTGACAAACTTTCTCACAATTGGTAAGTCCTTGAATATCATTTGTTATATTCAAGCCAGTACTAGATTTACAGAGTCTGGCCTTGAATGAGGGAGGAAATAGACCTAGGTTTTTAGTGGAGTCTAAGTTAACCTCAGGTTTTTGGAATTGACTTGCTTGATAATTATAAAGGTTGCTATAGGGACAACAATTGTCCTTTACTTGATAAATATCTCCATTTCCAGAATACCTGTTGGCCACTGTTGTACACAGTGTTTCTTCTGAAGATTGGCAAGTGGTGACTATAATGTTGATGGAAGTGGAAACTTTTATTTATTTGCTATCTTTTATATCGTTAGTTGAATAGCTGGAGTGTGTGAAGGAAGCGAAATAGAGGTGGGAGAGGAAGATGTCTAGGGCTAAGTAATGAATACTTGACTGAACAATGCATGTGCCTTCTTTGGGTCATTCTACTAGGTTGCCAAGCTTAATAACTCTAAGTCTAATCACAGAAGACGGTGGTCCCTGACTTTCTGTGACTCCATAAGCACTGACTACACCATTTGACATTCACCTAGAACACACAGCAGTCGCTTTCTCTAGCTTCACCAAAATGACAATTAAGTCCATGTGAAACCAGTCTGCATTCAAGTGAAACCAAGGAGAAATGGTTGTTTTTCAAACTTAGGAGACAGATGTTAGCAGTTCTCGGTTTCAAACTGAATCCTAGCCCTTGTGAAGGTCGAGTTTCATTTCTGCTTGGTGAAATGGAAGTTCCTGGCTTTACGTAAGAAAAGATTAAGGGTCTATATTAGAAAATGTTGAAGACATTGGAGTTCTAAGTGAATCTCCAACTTATTTTGGTGAGTAGTAAGCACGTCTTTTCCCAAAGGGCCAAATATTTTACATTACTAGAAAGAAAAAAATCTTTGTGGCTTAATTAATGGTAAGATGTTTCATTTGTTGCTCCATACTGATAAACCAAAAAAAAAAAAAAAAAGGACCAGAAGAGATGATTCCCAAAATCCACCTGGCTACTGGCTTTCACTTCTGGGAGAAGGGAAAGTTCAGAGAGTCAGACCGGGGGCGGATCATGAGTAGGGTCTGTTCTCATCCCAGCTCTGACTCACAGGACCTTGAGGAGGTGTCTGAAGCCCTCAGTGCCTCCATGACCCTGTCTGGAAAATGGGCTAATCACCTTCCCCCAATCTGTCTCCCAGGAGTGTTGCAAGGATTAATGAGTTAATAATGCTTGAAGAGCACTTTGAGCTTCGGATGAAAGATACAGAAGAACAAAGTATGATGGTTATTATGCATAATTAAAAGCTCTAGGAGAAACGTTGGTCTGAGTTAACCCCCATGCCACAACAATAGCCAGACGAAGACATCACAGTGATCAGCAGTCACATTTGCATCATTTTTTCCGAAAAGAGATTTTTTAATCAGATTGCTGATTCCACTGTCCCTGGAGCAAAGCCACTGGAATCACCGTGAGTAAATATATAGTTTATTATCACTCAGTGATGGTGGTGGTAGTTACTGTCCCCACTGAGGGCTGAGTTAACACTGAGAAGGAGTCTCACCTTCCACACTGTAGGCTCTTTTAAGATAGACCCTTTTTGAAGAAACAGTGTGGACACCAACATGACCCACTGTTCCCCCTGTCATTCTCCCATGTGACTACGAATTTCCCCACAACCTTTTTTTTTTTTTTTAAGACAAGCTATTTTTCAAGTTATAGAGAAAGTTTAAAGTACAAGGATAGAGTGGACTCAATCTACTTGACATAAACAAGAACGGGTAGTGCTCACCAGCCAACACAGGCCTCAGCAGGGAAACCCAAAACAGCTTAGCCAGAGTTCAATAGCAGAGACGAATTTTCCCAAGGGAGGCCGAATGCTGAATGAGGGACTCATATCCCAAATCAGACACAGCCTCTCTCTTTGCTTCTTCACATAAAGCCTTGTCTGCACAACAAAGCTCTCTTCTTCCTCCAGAAAACAGTTCGTGCGCATAGCACCCGGTAGACAAGCGTCAGTGTACAAGATACTCCTCACGTGAAGTCGTCACTTGGCACTGACCTTGCTAACGCTGGAGGATGAAAAGGCAGCGTGCAGTCAGATATCGCTGAATAAAATCAGAGAACCGCTTCTTCCAAGTGACCATATAGGCTGTATTGTTAGTAGTGACTATGGAGCACTTGAGCTGTGTTAAGTGATCCATTTTGCTCATTAGCTGGGTGTCTGAGTTGGAGATAAAAGAATGCAGGAATGCACACACCCAAGCAAGAGCAGTCATGCAAGCTGCTGGGAGGACGACTGTGCCGCAGAGCGGTGAGCTTGCCTGCATGAGGTCCCAGGCTGGATCCTTGATAATGCATGTGACAATGCATGTGCTGGAGCGCTGCTGGCCTCCCCCCCCCCACACACACACACACACACACACCTCTCTCCCTCCCTCTTTCTCTCTCTCAAATACATCTTTTCAAAAAGCTCCAAGGAGGCCAGGTGGTAGCGCACTCAGTTAAGAACACTCAGTTAAGAAGCCAGGTTCCAGTCCCTGCTCCCCACCTGGAGGGAGGCCGCTTCACAAGTGGTGACTCAGGTCTGTTGGTGTCTGTCTTTCTCTCCCCCTCTCAATCTTCACTTCCCTTTCAATTTCTCTCTGTCCTGTCAAATAAAATAGTAATGATAATAAAATAGGGGGAAAATGGAGCAAATAGCTGCCAGGAGCAGTGGATTTGAGCCCTAACGGTAACCCTGGTGGCAAAAGAAAAACAGTTTCAAAGGACCAGAGAGACAGCTCGCCAAATAAAGCATGTACCCTGCCATGTGCATAACCCAGCTTCAAACACATGCACCACTTGGGAAGTGCTATGACTGACACAGGAGGGAATTTTTTTTGCTGTGATACCTCTCTTTCTCTCACTGTCTCTTTCCCTTCCTTCCCTCTAAAGAAGTAGCCTGGAACAGTGAAATTGCACATGTGCAAGGCCCTGATTTAATTTGAAGGCTTAAAAAAAAAAAACCCAATTAAGACACTAGTGGAGGGAATCCTCAATGGACAATCACATCTGGGGAAGCAGGTATCAAAAAGATTGAAGGTGTAAGAGTCAAATCTGTGAAGCCACACAAAGGAAGCAGGGACTCTTGGGAGCTGTGATGATGGCCTTTACTCCTGGGAAGTGCTGTCAGGTGAGAGACACTCTTGTCATTCTAGGACACAAACCCGGTCCTAACACCCAAAGTGTGGGCACATTTTAATTCAGTAGAAGGGCAGGACACTAAGATGAAGCTAGACTTATCAAGCAGAAACTGGTGAGTATGATTTTTCTGAAGTGACATTCTGCAGTGAGAAACATCACTCTCACAAATATTCTTTGGGAGACCAGGTGGTGGTGCACCCGGTTAAGCACACACATGACAGTGTGAAGGTAACGTGTTCAAGCCCCTGGTCCCCATCTGCCGAGGGGTTGATTTACAAGTGATGAAGCAAGGTTGCAGGTGTCTCTCTGTCTCTCTCTCTCTCTATTTCCCCCCCCTCTCAATTTCTCTCTCTCTCTCTATCTAATAGTAAATACATATATCTTTCAAAAACTGTCTTTAAAAAAAAAAAAGCTTCTCTGTTAATATGTATACCTCATGAATTACAAAAGGTCTAACCGAATCTAAAAATGCACTATACGGAATATGCTATCCTACATAAAATAAAAAATCTGTAATTAAGCTTATTAAATAGGGATTGATATCCTTTTGGTCCTTCAGGGAAGCAGGTAGGGGGGGAGCAAAAATCAGAGTCAAACCAGGAGTTGAAGAATGGACGATTTTGATGCGTATATCCCCGCTCTAACCTGTAGGTGGCAGCATTTATTTATCGCTGTATCCACCAATGGCGGCTGGAGGACAACTGGGTTGACTAAGTTTGAGTTTGGCCGCTTCAATTTTCAGGACATCCAGCATAATCAATTAAAATTTTAATATCATTAGGTAAGTGCCTTTGCTGGGGGAAAAAAAAAAAGCCAGCACGTGGCCTGACGAAAGGGGAAGCGGCCTATTGATTACAGGCAAGGTCACAGCTCAATTAGCCCTGCCCCCAAGAGCATTTTTTTTTTCAAAGCTCCGACCACGTATTGAGTCCTTTACCTCTGCTGCATCTACATGAATGCAACAAAAACGAGTGTTTAGTATACTTTTTTTTTCATTACTAGGTAGGTTTTAGAAAACAACAAATGAAGAAATCAATGCAACCCATCGTCACCCTTCTGAAAAAATTTTTAAAAATCAGAAAATCTCTGAGCTGTGTGCCTATCCATGAAACTACTTTTTGTCTTTTATAAACTAGAAAGAAAAATCTGAAGGATGGAATTAGTATTTGAAGATATTAAAAAATAAAGCGTTGGATGCGGTTTGAAGCACCAAGGATTCCTCTATGCTTTCGGATTTTTTTTGTTTTTTGCCTCCAAGGTTATCACTAGGGCTCGGTGCCTGTACTAAGAATCCTCCTGGAGGCCATTTTTTCCCTTTTGTTGCCCTTGTTGTTTATCATTGTTGTTATTGATGTCGTCGTTGTTGTATACGACACAGATAAATGGAGAGCGGAGGGTAAGAGAAAGAAAGGGAGAGAAAGATAGACATATGCAGACCTGCTTCACCACTTGTGAGGCAACCCCTCTGCAGGTGGGGAGAGCACGCGGGCCTCAAACCGGGATCCTTACGCTGGTTCTTGTGTGTCAGGCCATGTGCGCTTAACCCGCTGCACTACCTTCCAGCCCTCTGTGTGTTTTGTTTGTTTGTTTTTCCATAGAGACAGCGAATGAAAGAGACCACAGCACAGAAGCTTCCTTCAATGCCGGGGGGCTAAGCTCAAACCTGAGTCGCATGCGTGGCAAGGCTGTGCATGATCCACCTGAGCTGTTTTGCCAGTGCTCTCTGTTGGTTTGCTTTCAATGCGAAACCTCCAGGTAGACCATAGAACAGAAGGAAGACAAGTCCCCAATCTTATTACACTCAGTCATTTCCAAAATGCAAAAGATAAAGTTGTGTAAGATCCTCTAGGGCAGGCATTTCCAACTCGTAGATCAGGATCAACCAGAAAGTAGCCCAGATCTTTTGAGGGATAGCCAAGTCCAAGCCACCCTTTCTCTAGCCCAACTGGGGAAAGGGCATTTATGACCCAGGTTCTTAATCCTGTGGGAAAACAAAGTCCTCCACTTCTGGGAGAGGCTGTGTGTGTGTGTGGGGGGGGGGGGGGCAGTAAGAAAACCCCAATCATGGAGGGGAATTTCCAAAACTTATTGTTTGGTTTTCTGAAAACTGTCCCCTGAAAACCAAAAGCTGTTTTGCATAGCTGTTTTTTCCCCCTCCATTTTAATTAAAGAAAAATTGACTAAGTTTTGTTTTGAAATGTTCACAGGTCAAGTAAACACAACTGGACACTAGGGTAGCTTGAAGTCAGGTGTAGGAGTGACTTCTCTCAAAAGGCGGTACAAATACAGATAGGGATGTAGTCAGCCTTTTAAAACTTGTCCATTCAGAATATCAGCTAATATTTCAAGCTAGTACTTAAAATATTTTATAAAAAATTATGGAACTTATATTTTTTATTAATTTATAAAATGCAAATATTGACAAGACCATAGGATAAGAGGGGTACAGTTCCACACAATTCCCACCACCAGAGCGCCGTATCCTGGAATATATATATATATATATATATATATATATATATATATTCTGTATCCTGGAGCGTGTGTGTGTGTGTGTGTGTGTGTGTGTGTGTGTGAATGAAATCTATAGCTTTCTCTAGTATGTAGCCTTGGAAAAGTCACTAAATTAGTTGGCCAAGCCTAAAACACCACAAGCTGGTGATTTAAACAACAGAAATTTATTCTCTCACAGGTGTAGAGGCTCTGAGACTGAGAACAATATGTCAGCAGGTTGGTTTCTCCCCATGCCTCTCTCACTTGCAGATTGCTGCCTTTCGCTGTGTCCTCCCATGGTCTGTCCTCTGTCCATGCCAGTATCTGAATCTCCTCTTCTTATAAGGCCCTCAGTTATATTGGCTTAGAGTCTACCCTAATGATCTTATTTCAGTGCAGCTGCCTCTTTAAAGACAGTTTCTCCAAATTGAGACATTCGGAGGTACTGGGGAATTAGGACCTCAACAAGTAACAGGGTAAGGACATAATTCAGTCATACTAATGAACCTACATGTAGCTAATAATAGCAACAGTCTGGGAATTTCCCTGAAGCTAAACTGATACAATGCTATAAAGCACTTGGCAGCTGGGAGCTAGCTGTGGTATTTGTCATCATCAGCAACAAGGTAACAACAAGAGGCCAGCACTGCACCCCTGAGTCTCAAGTGCAGCAATAGGGCTGTGGAACTTGGAGGGGTGAGGGTGTTGAAAGCATTTCCAAGCCCTCCTGCTTCTGCTTCAGCCACAAGGCTCTTCAGAACAGGCCTGTAGGGGCCACAGGAAATTCCAGTAGTGGAGGAGTTCACAAGCCTGACTTCTCGGACTTAATACACCCTTGGCTTCCGACAGACAATGAGAGAAGATCCTTAACTAAGCACAATGAGGCCGTTCACTCTAACAGAGCTGGAGGTCTGAAGAGAACAAGCCACCACCCATCCATCCAGTGACTGAAACCCTACAAATCCCAGGCACATTGTCCAGATAAAGTTTTAAATTCAGACCTTTCCTTGTAGAGACAAAGGCTGGCCTGTCTGTCCCTGCTTTTCCAGGGAAAACAGCACAGCCATTACTGACCCAGTCCCTCCAGTAGCCATGACACCTGATGCTGACATCACCACGAGCTGCTGAAATAGCTGAAGAAAGGCAAGCCCTTTCAGACAGATGCAGTGGTTTCTCATTTGGGGGTAGAGGGGTGCAGAAGGGGCAAGAAAAAAAAAAAAAAAACCAATCAAGCATGTGTGTTTTCCAGAAAAAGAAGTAAATGAAAATCCTGTTAAGTGCCTCACTATTTTCTCCTTCACCAAACCTTCTCACCGGTGCCGGCATTTAATTGATGATGTGCAGAACTAAAATGACTGTCCATAGATTTAACATTGACATTTCCTTCATGCAGTAATACTTTGAATCCCATTTGCTATAAATTTCTGCAGAGTGCCTAGGAATGACTTTTTTTTCCCCCTTTCAGTGAACACATTATAATGAACTATCTTTTCTCAGTATCTGTCTGGGACAGACTCAGATAAGTCACAGTTTGGGGACTCCTGAAATCACTTCATTTGGCATGTGTCCAAGAAGAATGCTCTTGTTCTAGAGGTGAGATTACAAACAGTCACGACGTTCATTATAACAAGAAGTGCTTGTGCAGAATGCTTCTAACCACATGATTTTTCTCACACAAACAACTCAGACTAGCACCTGATCTGAGGAGAGCATTTGTGTGTGGCTTAATAGACAATTTCAGTAGTGTTAGTCTTTTTTTAACCTTTACATTGGCACACTTCATAAAATTGTGCATGAAGGTGTCATACGGGTAGTGAGATGTAGTGAGGTGTCAATGGAAGAGAAACAGATCTTCTAGCACCCAGTAAAAGACTTTAGAGATTTCACACCAAGCATAGAAAGAAGGGGGGGCAGGCAGTGGCGCACCTGGCTAAGTGCATACACAACAAACAGTGTGCAAGGACCCGGGTTCAAGGCCCTGGTCTTCACGATGGGTGAAGCAGGGCTGCAGTTGTCTTTCTATCTCTCTCCTTCTCTGTCTCCCTTTCCTTTCTTGATTTCTGTCAGTCTCTATCCAATAATAAATAAATAAAGTTTAAAAAATTAAAACGTCAAGATGTTTAGGGACTAGGACTTTATCTATTAACACTTTCCCATTTTGCAGTAAACAGTCAAGTTTTCATGAAAAGAATCAATATTTCTCCTTGCCCTTCCCCACACTGTACAGCAGGTGATTCCTGCCTTTCTATCCAAGGTCATAACTCCACTTCCCACTATATCACTCTGGCTTCTGGTCCTAACAATATCATTTGTATAGGGAAAAATAAGGGTGGCTGACCATGTCCTGACTCCCTCAAAACTTCGAGTAGATTACAAAGTCAGGCAAAAGGGAATTAGGTTGAGAAACAAGTAGATTATCTCGGATTTTTGTAGTGATTCTGATTTCATTCCAAGTATCCTTAGATGTCAAAGAGGTAACAGAAGAGTCAGCGTCAGAGTGGGGTGACGTGAGCCAAAGACCAAAGCCCCGTCTTTGTTGGGTTTGAAGGTGGAGAAAATGAACCAGTAGGCAAGCATACACCTATGGGACTACATCAAATTAAAAAGCTTCTGCACAGCAAAAGAAACCACTATACAAACAAAGAGACCCCTCACAGAATGGGAGAAGATCTTTATATGCCATACATCAGAAAAGAGTTTAATAACCAAAATAAATAAAGAGCTTGCTAAAGTCAACCACAAGAAAACAAATAACCCCATCCAAAAATGGGGAGAGGACATGGACAGAATATTCACCACAGAAGAGATCCAAAAGGCCAAGAAACACATGAAGAGAAAGCTCCAAGTCTTAGATTGTCAGAGAAATGCAAATAAAAACAACAAGGAGATACCACTTCATACATCAGAAAAAGTAACAGAAGCTAATGCTAGAGAGGTTGTGGGGAACCCTCCTGCACTGCTGGTGGAATGTCAGTTGGTCCAACTTCTTTGGAGAACAGTCTGGAGAACTCTTAGAAGGCTAGAAATGGACTTACCCTATGACCCTGCAATTCCTCTCCTGAGGTTATATACTAAGGAACCCAACACACCCATCCAAAAAGATCTGTGTACACAGATGTTCTTAGCAACACAATTTGTAATAGCCAAAACCTGGAAGCAACCCAGGTGTCCAACAACAGATGAGTGGCTGAGCAAGTTGTGGTCTATATACATAATGGAATACTACTCAGCTATAAAAAATGGTGACTTCACCATTTTCAGCCGATCTTGGATGGACCTTGAAAAATTCATGTTAAGTGAAATAAGTCAGAAACAGAAGGATGAATATGAGATTGATCTCACTCCCAGGCAGAAGTTGAAAAACAAGATCAGAGGAGAAAACACAAGTAGAACATCAACTGGAATTGGCGTATTGCACCAAAGTAAAAGACTCTGGGGTGGGTAGGGGGGAAAATACAGGTCCAAAAAGGATGATAAAGGACCTAGTGGGGGTTGTATTGTTATATGGAAAACTGGCAAATGTTATGTATGTAGAAACTATTGTATTTACTGTCAAATGTAAAACATTAATTCCCCAATAAAGAAATTTAAAAGAAGAAAAAGAAGAGGAGGAGGAGGAGGAAGAGGAAGAGGAAGAGGAAGAGGAAGAAGGAGAAGGAGAAGGAGAAGGAGAAGGAGAAGGAGAAGAAAGTTCTGGTGTTCTGGTCTCAGCTTCTCTTTGCCTCTCTCTGCCTCTGTCTCTCTGTCTCTGTCTCTGCTCTTTTTTCCCTCCCACCCCCTCTCTGCCTCTATGTCTAGAGAAGGAGGAGATGGAAACAGTGGTGGCAACTATCTCATATACTTCTCAGCTTTCACATTATATCAGAACACACACACACACACACACACACACACACACACACACACACACACACATACACACAGGAACCAGTAACCAAGGACTGTGGTAGCCTCTGGAGGATGAGAAGCACATGAAAACGATTACTTTCCTGGAGCTTCCAGGAAAGCATTCAACTATGGTAACACTTTGACATTTTGTGCTTCTGTCCTCCAAAACTATAATACAAGAAATTTGTGTTATTTTAAGCCACTAAGTTTGAGATGAGTTGTGACAACAACAGTAAGGCGTTCCACACCAGTCTTCCCTCTTGGCCTCTTAGAACAGCGTGGACGCACTGGAGGTGATGTCTGACCAGGAGCTGAAGGAGCTCTTCAGGGAAGCCGCCTTCGCAGAGCTAGTGCTGGACCCAGGGACCAGTGTCCTGGACACCTGCCGCAAGGTCAATGCCATCCCAGACGGCCCACGTGGGTACCGCATGATCACAGAGGGCGGAGTGAGCATCAACCACGTGCCCGTGACCAATCCCGAGGGCGTGCTGGTGTTGGGCCAGCACATCCTGCGCAATGGACTCTCGCTGCTCAGGGTGGGCAAGAAGAACGTCTACGTCATCAAGTGGCTGCAACCGGGGTGAGGCCTCCACACCCCTCCCGCAGCTGCTGAATAAACCAGCCTTGGTCTAAAAAAAAAAAAAAAAAAAAAAGAACAGAGGGAGGAGAACACCCTGCTGTCACTGACTGACAGGTCAGCTCTCTTGGGGTCTTTCTTTGCCTGTCATATCTTCTATCACATGTGGAGCCATGTCTGATTTTTCTGACTGGACTGTGACTAATACAGGTGTGCAATGCAAACTGGCATTTACTAAAAAAAAAAAGAAAAGAAAAAAAAACATCTCAAATGCTAAGAGGAAAATAACTAGCCAACTGTATACTTACCAATACAGCATGGACATTACAATGTAGAAATATGATTTTTGAACATTTCCCTTTAAGAAATCTTTTTTTTTAATTTTTTATATTTATTTATTTATTTTCCCTTTTGTTGCCCTTGTTGTTTAACATTGTTGTGGTTATTAATGCCGTTGTTGTTGGATAGAACAGAGAGAAATGGAGAGAGGAGGGGAAGACAGAGAGGGGGAGAGAAAGACAGACACCTGCTGACCTGCTTCACCACCTGTGGAGCGACTCCCCTGCAAGTGGGGAGCCGGGGGCTTGAACCGGGATCCTTGCGCCATTCCTTGCGCTTTGCACCATGTGCGCTTAACCCGCTGCGCCACTGCCTGACTCCCTCTTTTTTTTTTTTTATGAAAGTATATGCATCTGTCCACACATAAATAGAAATGACTTACATGATATATGCTTGGTATCTCTGATCAATCAAAAGAAGAAAATGAGAGAGAACACCACAGTCTAAGAAAATGTCTGAATTCCTGAAAACTGAAAGCTTATACATCTTGCTTCAGTGTGTTGCCAGACCTGCCCAAATTTGTTCTAAATAACCAGAATGGAGTCAGGCAGCGGAGCACCCAGTTAAGTTCACGCAGTACTATGTGCAAGAACTCAGGTTCAAGCCCCCAGTTTCCCACCTACAGGGTGGAAAGCTTCACGAGCTATGCAGCAGGTCTGCAGGTGTCTATCTTTCTCTCTCCCACTCTATCTCTCCCTCTTCTCTCAATTTCTTTCTGTCCTATCAAATAAAATAGAGTGGAGAAAAAAGGCAGCCAGGAGCAGTGGATTTGTACTGATGGAACCAAGTCATAGCAATAACCTTTGGAGGCAAAAAAAAAAACAGAGTCATCCAAAACATACTTCATGAGTTTAAACCATGGCATTTTTTCCCTATCAGGATTTCATAGGAATATTAATAATTGCCACTTTGGTAAAGGTAATTACTATATGTCATTGCTAGTTGTTGGGTTCCCCCCTCCAAGAGGCCTTAGATCATCCAAACAGGTGTTAAAAAGGAATTTGTTTAGATATTTACCAAAATCTAAAGTATTGCACACTAGGTAGTTTATGATGAATTATTGAACACATGTTCCATAAAAAGCTTTCAGTAACTTAGTTTCTTCTTTGTAGTTCAATTAAGGGTGTTATTTTGTTTGATTAAAAAAAAAAAAATTCACCTGGTTCGAACCCCGGCTCCCCACCTGCAGGGGAGTCGCTTCACAGGCGGTGAAGCAGGTCTGCAGGTGTCTGTCTTTCTCTCCTCCTCTCTGTCTTCCCCTCCTCTCTCCATTTCTCTCTGTCCTATCCATTAATGACGACAACAACAATAATAACTACAACAATAAAACAACAAGGGCAACAAAAGGGAATAAATAAGTAAAATAAAATATTTTTTAAAAAAAATTCACCAACTGTTGTTAATAGTCCACTTACAGAGAAAGTCTTTTCAAAAAACTGTTCAACTTCACATTTGTGGATATGTAAGAGTATTTCAGACCCTGGCCCAGTTAGACAGTCTATTAGTTTTCCCTTGCTGCTACAACAAAATTTCCACGAATTTAGTGCCTTAAAATATCAGCATGGATCAGGAGGATGAGGACTCAAATTCAAGCCCCTGGTCCCCAACTTGTAAGGGGAAAGCTTCATGAGCACTGAAATAATGCTGCAGGTGTATCTTTCTCCTTTCTCTCCCTTTCTAGTCCCCCTTCCCTCTCAGTTTGTCTGTCTCTACCCAACATAAATAATTGTCACACAGAGAGACAATTTTTTAAAGACCACATATCAGGGCCAGGTGGTGGTGTACCCAGTAGAGTGCATACATTACCTCCTGTAAGGACCTGAGTTCAAAACCTCAGTGCCCATTTGCAGAGGGAATGTTTCACAAACAGTAAGCAGTGCTGCTGGGTGTCACTCTGACTCCTTCTCTATCCTCCCCCTCCCCTTTCAGTTGCTCTCTAATAAAATAAAAGAGAAATTAATACTTTTTAATACAGTTTTGGCAATCAAAAGAGAAAAAAATTAAAGCTACCAGGATAAAGCCAAGGTACTGGCAAATTGGGTGTTTCTGGAATCTCCAGGGTTCTGTCTTTTCCTCCCCACTTACTCCCACCCGCTTTTTTCTTTTCTTCTTCTTCTTTTTTTTCTCTTTCCCTTTTTAAGGTTGCTGAAATTCCTTGGCTCACAGTCATGTCACATCAAAGCCTTTATTTCTGCCTCTGACTCCTCCTACCTTGATTTTATAAAGACTTTCTATTATATAGGGCCCATTTGTGCTGGGAAATTGTGCCGATGCAGTCACATCTGCCATGTTGTCCCCTCAGGCTACTGCTAGTTCCCGTGAGAGTTGGGACATTCTCGGAGCACCTGTTCAACCATGTTGTGCCCTCAGGGCATTATCTATATCCCCGCGATATTTGGAGTGCTTTGGTTACTCCTCCCCCCTCCCATTCTCATGAGAGTTATCATCTTATCCTGGAGTGCTATGGTTACTCCTCCCCCTTCCCATTCTCGCGAAAGCTGCTCCTATAAAAGCCTTTCTTCTTCCGCACCTCGCTCTCTTGCCAGCGCTTCACTCCGGTGTTCAGACGCAGGAAAGGTTACTGCGTGAGGCGGCCATTTTCGCTACCTCCACGTGGCCCAACCTGCCTCTCTAGCACCCAACTCTGAGGTGCCAGCGCAAATAAAGACTTGTGTCTCCTCTTCACTCCGGACCCCTCCTCTCTCTCTTCTCCCCAGCCCACACACAACAACACATTTGGATAGGATAGGATGATGGGCTATATTAAGACCCTTAATGTAATTACATTGACAAATTCCCTTTGCCATGTTACATTTCCTTCCATATCACATGTTTATCAGTCATATATTCTGGGGACTAGTATGTGAACACCACTCACCTTCCCACAGTTTGCCCTAGTACTCCAGCATTCACAAGTATTTCAAATACAATACATTCAATCCCATCCCAAGGTCTCTTCAGACCTTAACCTACTACAACTTCAAACCCAGGATCTAATCCACTTTTGACTAGCTCAGAAGTCTCCAAGTTCCAAGTTCGATTATGATTCATTTAAATTACATATAGGTGAATCTCTGAATTTGTTTCATCCTGGGGCAAAAAATTCCTATCCAACAACAATAACAACAACAACAATAACTACAACAATAAAAAAACAAGGGCACCAAAAGGGAACAAATAAATCTTAAAAAAATAAGAGCTACATTAAAAATAAATAATTTTTTAAAACTATACTTTACATATAAGAGGATCATGAAGGTTTGTTCGGTTATTAAGACATATATATATATATATATATATATATATATATATGTATAAATGTGCATATGTATATTTTACATAGTCTAAATATACCCAGGATAATTTTTTTTCCCTCTGTTTCTCTGTTGTTTTAAGAATATGGTAAGTGGAAACCATTCCTCTTCTGAGACTGTCTGAAAGTAGCAAGCAGCAGGGTCCTTGGCCTTGCTAGTCTTCTCTATAGAAAATGGAAATATTGGCAAGCCCATAGGATAAGAGGGGTACAGCTGCACAAAATTCCCACCACCAGAGCTCAGCATCCTGGAGCTACTTGCTTCAGCTGCTTCTCCTCCTCAGGCTGGCTTCCAAGTGTCAACACCTTGACCTCAGGTTGTTGCCTTTTTCCACCAACTTCCTTGCGAGGCTTCTCCTTGGTAGCATCACAGTAGCACAGCAACTATCAGGAACACACAACCACTTTCAAACTCATTTATGAAATGAGTATAATATTACTTATTTCACTATGGTGAACACTATATGGGTCAGAAGTGAGAGCACCACACAGACATCCTTGGTTTTTGTTGTTAGGATGACAGTACTTCCTTAACAACCTCAAAGATGATATGATAGAGAAAAACCATGGGAGACAGGATCAAGCTCACCTAGAAAAAAGAAAGACTTGAGAGGGAGGGGGACATAATAAACTAGCATTAAAGGGCACAGGGATAAAAAGTTCAAGAAGGTGTTTGCCACTAAATAATTAATAGGCACTGTGTTTGAATAATGTTTTAAATACTAACTTGAAAAACGCAACCTTTTTCCTGAATTATCTTCTGCAGCTATTCAAGAAACGATTATTTCTTGATTATGATTTTGATTATGGGCTAGGATAGGGTTGCCAGAAAACAGTACAGGGTGTCCTGAAGAATTTGAATTTCTGATAAACAATGAATATTCTTTTATTTTAAGATGTCTCTGGCAATATTTGGGACATACTTGTGCAAAATATTATGCATTGCCTATCTAAAATTCAAATTGAGCTGGGGGTCCCGTATTTTTACATGTTAAATCTAGCAACCTTAGTCGAGGAGGAAGTTTCTTTCACAAGTTTTATTTTATGCAAATTGAATCTCTTTCAAGTCTGCCTTTACTAGCTTGGATTGCTAAGAATTTTATTCTTAAGATCTTCTTTATTTCTTTGTCATATATCTCAGTAAACTATACAACTTTCTGAAATTTATGCAAATACTATGTTGCTAGAAGCTTTTTTTCTTCCTTGTATCTAATCTTCTACCAGTAGATTGAGAAAGTTTTGTGTGTTTGTTTAAGAAATAGTCATTACATTATGAAGTTAAAATGCAGAGAAGGAGATGGGAGACTAGGAGACAAATCTTAAACAATAATAATTATCCCTTAATCCTGCTTGAATGACTTTTGAGGAGGGGTGGGTCAACAATAATTCTATACTGTTTTATTGAAGTCTTTGGAATAAATTATATATATATATATATACACACATGTTACAATATGACTTCTTTAAATTTTATTTATTATTAGATAGAGACAGAGAGAAATTGAGAGGGGAAGGAAAGATAGAGGAGAGAAAAAGAGAAACACCTGCAGCTCTACTTCACCACTTGTGAATTTCTTCCCCTGCAGGTGGGGACCAGGGGAGTGAACCCAGGTCCTTGCACACTGTAGTGTGTGTGTGTGTGTGTGCGCGCGCACTTAACCAGGTGAGTCACCACCGGGCCCCCGAATTTTTAAGTTGTATTGTACATAACTAAAGCAGCTGTATCTAGCAGCCAAAGGTAACAAATTTTTAACTGGCAAGAGAGCTCTCTCTGCCAACCCTCTGCCTCATTTCCTCTGATTTCACAGTTTGCCACTAAATTTCATTTGACCCTGTGTTGGTTTGATAGATCTGATGTGCTTTTCATTCCATTGAATCCTTTTTATGTCATATACCTATTATTTTTCACTACTATAGGAGAACAGCATGCTTGTGATTTTCTTTTCTAAGGTATTTCATACTTGATTTCTATCCCCACTCCAATAAATTGAGATCATTTAAAACATTTTTTAAGGGAGTTGGGCGGTAGCGCAGCGGGTTAAGTGCAGGTGGCACAAAGCACAAAGACCAGAGGAAGGATCCAGGTTCGAGTCCCCGGCTCCCCAACTGCAGGGGAGTCACTTCACAGGCATTGAAGCAAGTCTGCAGGTATCTGTCTGTCTTTCTCTCCCCCTCTCTGTCTTCCCCTCCTCTCTCCATTTCTCTGTGTCCTAACAATGACGACATCAATAACAACAACAATAATAACTACAACAACAACAATAAAAAGACAACAAGGGCAACAAAAGGGGAAATAAATTTTAAAAAATTTTTTAAATATTTATTTGTTATTTTTAAATATTTATTGTTGTAGTTATTATTGTTGTTGATGATGTCACCATTGGAAGTCAAAGGAAGGGTGAGAATTGTAACTCTGTGTATACGAAGATAATGAACAAACCACCTTTGACTTCTTCCTCCTGATCCTAGTAGTAGAAATTATATCCCCCTCAGTTGTGGCAATCAAAAACATTTTCAAATATCTCCCCCAAAATAGATCTCCAGGGCAAAATCTTTTCTGGTTTAGAGCCATCAAAACCCCTATTTATTTTTCCCAGTTGATATTGATCATTTTCCTGTGGAATGTTCTGTAGGGTGACCAGCTGTCCCATTTTGCCTAAAAATAAGGAACTTCCAAGGATACAGAATTTTCAGTGTTTAGACAAAGTCCTTTACAAGAAAGGATGAATTAGGCAACCAAATGTGTAATAGAGTATTAAATCCTTATAAAGCCACCAATATATCCCTTTTACTCTGTAAGTAGAAGCTATCTTAGTTTGGTATATGTCCTTTTTGGTAGACTGAGCATGTTAATTGAACCATTTTCTGGAAAGGAGAAGGAGAAGAAGGAGGAGGAGGAGGACAAGGAGGAGGAGGAGGACAAGGAGGAGGAGGACAAGGAGGAGGAGGCGAAGGGGAAGGGGAAGGGGAAGGGGAAGGGGAAGGAGAAGGAGAAGAAGAAGGGAAAGAAAAAAAGATATATATATATATATATGCCTAGTATGAATATGCTCTCTTTCACAGTAGTTTATTTTTCCAAGCTCAAAATTAGCAGATAATTACTCTACTTTTATAGGGAAATAATTTTACTAGAACATTACAGATACAAACCTTTATTTTTACCCAGCAATCACGCCTGTAATTCACTTAATTCTTTCAAATTGAAGGTTCTTATATTTCTTCTGCTCAGGAAAATTTTCATCTGTCAGATATTTAATAATCATCTCTTCTCCATTCTTATTTTTTCCTGGAATTCTTTGACCCACATGCCAATTCAAACATAGCCCACGTCTTCTACATCTTTCCTTATTATTTTCATCCCTTAGTTTTGTTCTGTTTTCAGGTATTTCTTTGACTCTTTGCTTCATTTTCTTCTTTAATTGATTTGCCTGTTAAATGATTTAAGGTCTTTTACCTCAGAAAATCTTTTTAGTATTGTCTTTGAATCTCTAGTAGGCTTCTAGCCTTGTCAGGAAATGCTACTCTTCTATAACAACTCAGTTTCACTAGGAGTCACGTCTTAAGTGTTTGACTGGTTCTACCTCATTCTGGTTTCAAACCCCCTCAAGAGAGACATTGTTCTACTTTATGTATTGGAACACAGATTCAATTGCACGGACCCCTTAAACAGTGAAAAACCATCATTTCATGTGGCATAATGGCTGTTAGCTCCCTGACAAGAAACTAGGAAGATGCCTCTCTGCTCTCTGATCTCCTTATACTCATCCAATCTCAAAAGAAGAGGAAACAAAAGCCTACCTTTTACAAGCCACCAGTGTACCTCTGAGAGCAAGAAAATGGTGCCAAAAGTTCCTGCCTAATTTAGGGACACATTTCCCCCCTGCAAATTATTTTACCTTCATTTATTCCAAAACTCTTCCTTTCCTTCAGTGGATTTGAGTCTCTGACCTCTATCATCTTTCTGAGAACTTTTAACATTTCTTTCAAGGTATTAACAAACTCCATTTTGGTGGCCCAAGAATGTGTTTTTTTTTCCTTTCCCTCTACTGGGGGGTTAATGATTTACAGTCAACAGTAAAATACAGTAGTTGGCACATGTGTGCCAACTTTCTCGGTTCTTCAGATAACAGTCTAATTGCTACCCCAGGTCTTCTTGTCTGAGAATATTTTTACTTCCCTCTTCATGATTAAAGAATTATCATGGCCAGACAACCCCACCATGTGTCCTGGAGCCTTGCCTCTCCAGAGCCCTGCCCTACTAGGAAAAGAGAGAGACAGGCTGGGAGTATGGATCAAATTGCTAACACCCATGTTCAGCAGGGAAGCAATTACAGAAGCCAGACCTCCCACCTTCTGCATCCCACAATGACCTTTGGTCCACACTCCCAGAGGGATAAAGAATAGGAAAGCTATCAGGGCATGGGATGGGATACGGAGTTCCAGTGGTGGAAATTGTGTGGAGTTGTACCCCTCTTATCCTGTGATCTTGTCAATATTTCCATTTTATAAATAAAATTATATATATATAAGAATTATCAATATCTCATTGAGCACAGTTCTAGGTTGACAGGTTTTCCTCTCCCGACATTCTAAATATTATTCACCATTTACACATACATGGTTTCTGGAAAAGAAGACTGAAGTGACTCTTAGGAAATTTGGAACTTTATCTATTCCCCAAAACTTTTTTCATTTTATGATTTAGGATTCTTCTGTCATGAATTAACTGCCCGTATATTTGGGGGTTTATTTCTGGACTCTCAATTCTACTCCATTGATCTGTTTTATTCCATTTCATTATTATGTCCTTGTATGTATATGTCGTTTGAAGTTATACAGCATAATGCTTCCAGTCTAGCTAATTTTTCTAAGAAATTCTTTGGTAATTCTGGGTCTTTTTTTTTTTTTTACTTATTTTGTTGTTGTTGTTGTTTGTTTGTTTTGTTTTGTTTTTACCAGAGGACTCATTGGCTCTGACTTAGGGTGGTGTAGGGAATTGAAACTGGGACTTCAAAGCCTCAGGCATAAGAGTCTATTTGCATAAGCATTATGCTATCTACCTTTTTTTTTTACCTCTTTTCTTTTTTGTTCCAATTTTCCATAGTGTTCTTCTTCTGTAAAGAGTTTCCCCTCTAAGAACTTACTTATCCTTCTCTTTACATTATTTTTTGTGAGTTTCTATTGACATTTATTCAAATTTACTTGTTCTATCCTAATCCACAGCCAAGCTACTATTGCACCTATAGGCTCTCTTCACTTCTGTTTCCGTGGTGTTTCATCCCTATCCTTCCTTTCGAGTCATAGAATTGCCATCTCCCTGCTTGCAGGATAGGATCCACCTATCCTTGCATGTTATCTACTTTTTAAATTAGATACTTTAGAAAGATAGGAAAAAGTTGCGAGTAACTGTTAATCCTGGAGGTTGGATTAACCTGCCAACATCTGTGTCCAGTGGAGAAGCAATTACAGAAGCCAAAACTCCCATTTTCTGCTCCCCATAAGGAATTCTGGTCCATATCCCCAGAGGGGGCAGAAATGTTAGGAAAGGAAGACAGCCAGAGAGTTCTGAACTTCAATTCCATCAAGACCTGGAGAGAGAAGATTAAAAAAAAAAAAAAAAAAGGAAGAATATTTATATTTGGAAGTAGCAACAGGTGTCAGTGCGACTTAGAAAAGGTAAGCCCATAGGGAAAAAAATGGGCAAATAGATATAAATATAGATAGTTACAGAAATTATAGTCAACCTGTATCTGTGATCATGGGAGAACTACTACAGTTTCCAATGGAGGGAATGGGGACACAGAACTTTAGTGATGAGAGTGGTGTGGAATTAGACCCCTATGATTTCATAATCCTTTAAATCAAATCACCAATAAAAATGGGGGGCATCAGATCCTTTACTTGACTAGTTATTATTGTTTTAAATACTCAGTCTGATAATTCCAGTATCTCAACCACATCTGAATATGATTCAGATGATTCTCTCTGTCTTCAACCTGTATCTTTTAGTATGCCGTCATTTTTGCTAGAAGTTGAATGTGATAAAAGGAATCCAGTAAAGTAAAAGACCCTAGGGTGTCAGTCCCTGTTCAGGGCACCATTATGTTGGACTAGTTTCACGAGCGGAGACAGACGACCAGGGACTCATGGTTGAGCTGTAGGCAGTATCTCTTCATTCATGCAGGACGCAGCACAATCTAAGCCGAGCTAAACTAAACTAACTAAACTAAAACGAATAATCGTGTCCTTATATATACACTTGCTAAGTAGGATGTAAACAGGATGTGATGTAGAGAGGGTGGAGCAAAAAGTGACTGGTGAAAATCAGGGTGTGGCAAGGAGAGGGGGCGGAGCAGGCGAGAATTCTACCACTGAACCACCAATGCCCTGGCGGGAAGGTGGTGCTTTATGTAAATGTAAAAGTGATTTATGTAAATAGACCGTAGCTTTGAGTGGGATCAAACCAATCTTATATAGGCATACTGGTGCTTAAGCCGGGGGGAGCTGGCATACTATCCGACACTGGGGGGAGGAGAGTACAGGTCCCGGAAAAGGATGACAGAGGACCTAGTTGGGGTTATATTGTCATGTGGAAAACCGAGAACTGTTATGCATGTACAAACTATTGTATTTACTGTCAACTGTAAAACATTAATCCCCCAGTAAAGAAATAAAGAAAAAAAAAAAAAAGGGAATCCAGTATGGTTCCCATAGAGGTTTTTGTTCCTAGTCTTCTGTTTCAGTAAGATGCGATCCTTTTTGTCCACTTATTTTTCCCACTAATTTGGGAGTGGAGAGTGTAGTGGTCTGCCCCATGACCTCAACTGTCTGGTGGATCTAATAAAAATTGCTGGGGACCATGTGGTGATGCACCAGGTCAGGCGCACATAGTACAAAGTACAAGGACCTGCACAAGAATCCAGGTTTGAGCTGCCTATTCCCCATCTGAAGGGGGAAGCTTCACAAGCAGTTAAGTAGTGCTGCAGGTGTCTCTCTTTCCCTCTCCCTCTCTAGCTCCCCTCCCCTCTCAGTTTCTCTCTGTCTTAGCCAATAAAATATAAAAAATGGACACCAGGAGCAGGCACCAATCTCCCAATAATAACCCTGGATACTCCCCCCCCCAAAAAAAAGAGGAAGAGGAAAAAGAATTGTCAGACTCTTATTCTTGCTGTGAGGATGAGAGTTATAACATCCAACTTTTTTATCTGCCAGACTAAAAATCTGAAATCTTCCCTTTTATTCACAATACTCTAATCTCTACAGATCAAGATTCAATTTATTTTGCTTACTACCATTGCCCTTCCCATCAACTCCAGGCTTTTGGGCAATGCTCCTGCATCAGGCCTCTTCAACTCAATCAGCCAGATACGCAGATGTCCTTGTGTACTCCAAGTTGGCACGTCTGGTGGCTTCAGCAAGCATCATTTCAGAAGAGGTGTATACACTGACAGGAAGCTTGAACACAATCACGTTGTCATCTTCCCAGAACTCTTCAATCCACCTGCACCCAGTTAGTTGCCAGAATCAAATGAAGGTTCTGTCTCTGCTCTTTTTCCTGCTGTCACCTGCCTGGCCCAGGTCCCCATCCCTTCTGCTCTCTCTTCCTCACCGGGCATCCTACCAGCTTCCTCTCTGCAGGTCTCTTTCCAAATCATCCCAGTTAGGATTCTCTGTCAGTGAAGCACAACTTAACGTCTCATTTGCCTCCTCCAAAGCTGTCGGGATCTGCCCAGTGCTTTCTGGATTGAGCGAGACAGGCCTCGTCCTATCATTACGGATCAGTCTATGTCTCTAGTATTAATTCTTATCGATCTCCTATAAGCAAATCATTCCCAACCAAACTAAAAATTTCCCACAACATTTGGGCACCTTCTACTCTATACCCTTGATTTCTCGTATCAGTTCTGCGACCTGCTCTTCTATATTCCTACCTATTCTTTAAGCACCACCTGCTCTATAATCTTCTCCTTATCCTCACAAGCTAACTCTTGTTAGTTTTGAGGCGTTTTTTGTTTTGTTTTGTTTTGTTTTGTTTTTTTACCAGAGCACTGCTTAGCTCTGGCTTATGATGGTGTGGAGGATTGAACCTGGGACTTTAGAGCCTCAGGAATGAGAGACTGTTTGCATAACCATTATGCTGTCTACCCCTACCCTTGTTAGTTCATTTTCTATCTCCTTTGTGACTCTTCAGTCACTTTCATTTTAGCATTTGCCTTGTATTTACTAGGGCACTATTGTGTTTTCAACAACTCCCTTTTCTGTCTGTGACATTGTTAGTTCCTTACAGATAGTCCAAATCATGTTAGCCCCCATATTCTCCTCCAAGATCTAGTGTAATGTTTTACAAATGTAGTTTCTAGCAAGTATTCCTTCAATTTAATTTAATGTACACTGTTTTAGGAAGGCAGTTCATGGTGGTCAGCACAACCATTACACTGCTGATGTGCTGAATGAAATAGGTCATAGTATAGCTTTGATATTCATAAAGAATGGGGACTCTGATGAATCCCAAATACTAGAAATCAGAAATGTCCATGTAAATTCTATATATATATATATATATATATATATATATATATATATATATATATATAATATTATTTCTTTCTTTCTTTATTATTGGATACAGAGAGAAATTGAGAGGGTGAAGACGAGATAAAATGTGGGAGAGACAAAGAGACACTACAGGCCTGCTTCACCACTTGTGAAGCTTTCCCCCTGCAAGTGGGGACCAGGGGCTTGAACTTGGGTCCTTGTGCACTGTAATGTGTGCACTTCGCCAGGTACACCATCACCAAGTCATGTAAGTTCTTTCTTTTGTTACTGTTAATAGCTATGCTTTAGTATTCCACGTGATGAATATGTTTTATCTTAACTTTTTCTCTTTGTTGATTGTTAAGCCAAAGGAATAAAGTTACTATTATGTCCTGGGAGAGGGCCACCATAGGTGGTACCAGGTGTCTGTTAGCATTGCAGTATGCATGCGATTTCTTAAAAATGACAAGTTACTCCAAGTTATGTAATTTATAGTGGGTTTCTTTGTTGTTATTGTTATAGTGAGCACCATGTATGGAAAATTCCTGTTGCCAAGAACTGGCTATGCCAAAAAAATATTTAAGTTATCTGCTACTTGCCACAGATAAAATGAGTGTCAGGGATAAATACTCTGGGACTGGAATATTACCCCTGCTCCCAGTCATTTCACTCCCTACCCACGTGACTGGCAACCAGGGGGCTACAATGTTAATCAGCACCAGCATTTAATCACTAGAGTAAGATAAAAGTTTCTATTGGTTGATCTGTTCTTTTTTTTTTTATTTCATTTTAGTGAAGTTCACATAACTAAAATTTACCATTAGTGACACATCACTACTATGTGTTCCCAGTCCTACTGACATTTTTTTCTTTTATTTTCTTGATGCTTTTTGCTAAAATAATTAATAATTAATAATAATAATTTATGACTGTTTTTTGTAATATGAACAACTATTCACTTTGCAGAATTTAATATTTTAAATCTCACACTCACTAGCTTTTGTAAATGGAACAACTAAATAGCCCAGAGAAAGTATCACTGTTGAATCCCTCTGTTGATCCGTGTAAAAATCTTATGAAAGTAACAGGCAGTGAGGTTCATTTTACTTGGGAAGAGCAGGCAGCGACATGATTTCTGACTCTTGGCAGTGTGCTGTGGGGAAATAACAAATCTGGATGAGGCACAGGAGACCCAAGACCTTGGCATGTTTTCACCTACACCAAGTCACACCATTAAACCCTAGTTAGGAAATATTAATACCTTCCGAAAAGTGGATTGCTGTTTAGCGTATTACCAGCTGTCAGCACTTGGGGAACTAAATTGAATGGTGAGGGAATTGTGATATGAAAAGTAAAGAAAGTAATCATACAGACCTCTGTTAATATCACTTGTGGTATGCCCCTCCCCACCTGGCCCAACTGCCTCTCCCTGACAACTGAATAAAATATAAATGGTAAAACCAGGGGGTTTATTTGGTTTTTAGAGAAACAAATCAGCACTGACAAATTATAAAATTCCAGAAGTATAAAAACTGATGTTCCAAAGACTGCCACTCTTTCTACTTGTACTTTGTAATAAA
The DNA here is from genome assembly GCF_950295315.1 of Erinaceus europaeus. Taxonomy (NCBI): domain Eukaryota; kingdom Metazoa; phylum Chordata; class Mammalia; order Eulipotyphla; family Erinaceidae; genus Erinaceus; species Erinaceus europaeus. Next base: position 192,346,712 of record NC_080162.1, read on the forward strand.
AAACAGATGTTTTGAGTTTTTCTAAATAACTCCTTTCAGAGATAGAATGCTTTGGTCTCTGGCATGTTTTTTTATCTTAAATAAATGATTATTACCTATATTCTTTTCAGCCTTCACAAGTGCTGTTGTCAGGATATTCTAAAAGTAAATATCCACCTAGTAGGCTAATTGATTTTGTGGCTTTTCATTTTAACATCTTACTATATAGTAGGGTAATTAAAAAAAATAATTGATATTTAAAGAGAAAAATGCATCTGTGCAGCTATTTTGTCCCAATGGCATCCAATTCTTTGAATTTTATTTGGAAAGCATTAGCTCAATAGAGTTAGCATACAAACTAAAATGGACATGGCTCATTCTACATAAAGATGTCTGAGGGCTCTAAAATGCTGAATTTTGTTTGCCAGCACACTCCAAAAAAAAAGGAACAGAACCCATGAACTCTGAAAGTCCCCTTAAACTATCTTATTAAAAGGAAAATTCAACCAGTTTTAGGATGGATGAGACTGTATCCTCTGAAATTTTACTCTGAATCTTTAGCATTTGTGTGTAGCCCAGGCTGACAGAATCCCAATGGTGGCAAAAATCAAGAAAGCTAGAAAAATAGGTGTAAGCTGAAACTCAAAATGCCCACAGTCCTGGACCAAGGCATGTAGGTCTCACCAGCCTGAATACTCACCCTAGAACAATGGACAAATTGATAGCTACTAACAGGTACTCTGAACCACGAGGTATACTAGTCCATATTAGCCCTAGCTTTGTGGAACAAAGTAATCACTTGCCTCTTACCACATGGCACAGATAGATAATTCAATTGTGTGTGTGTGTTGGTCCTGCAGACAAGTCAACATAATCACTCTGTAGAACACAAAATAAATAAACCTCTCTCTCTTTCCCAAAGCCAGTGCCACACAGTTTCTTTTATCAGCTGTCTCCTGAGCCCCATAGACAGGGAGGCATATCAGGCAGACAGGATGGCCATGGTTACCCTCTTGAACAGTCTCTGGAATGCTGGGGGGGGGGAGGTAGCTGGGAGAGTGGACAGGTCTATTTAATACTTCAGATCAGCACACCCCTTGGTTTTCTTGGCCTTAGTACCATGGGTAAGACAATAGACAGCAGGGATGGTCTCATCCCAAACCAAAGCAGCTCAGTCTAACTCTAGCTCACAAAAGCTACAACCTCATTCCTGTTTGCTGCATGGCAACACCGTGGCTCACACAGCAGAGAGTGATGCACTCTCACAGACTTCACTGACATCTCCATCACATGACTCTAACGTGGTCTTGGTCCTAGCCAAGCCACACCTGTGCTCTTCAAGCTGCTGGGAAAGAGGGAACGCCACACAGAATCCTCTATCTATAGCAGAATATTCTAGCTCATCTTCTTCCCTTTAGAGCACCGGTTTCCAGGCCTCTTGGTAAAAGCTCTGAGAATAATAATAGTCCTCACTCAGTGGTTGGGCTCTATTCCTAAAACCCTGTCAATACACAAAGTGGTCTACAAATCTGTCCCACACTGGTTTTTCAGGGATAATGCACTGTACTGGTAGTGAGGCGGCCAATCAACTTTTTTTCTTCCTCCTTCAGGGTTATCACTGGGGCTCGGTGCCTGCACTATGAATCCATTGCTCTTGAAGGACTTCTTCTTTTCATTTTGTTGGCTAGAACAGAGAGAAATTGGGGGGGGGCCAATAAAGACAACTGCAGACCTGCTTCATCACTTGTGAAGTATTCCTCTTGCAGATGGGGATCCAGGGGCTCAAACGCAGATCCTTACATGGTGGTCCTTGCAATCTGTACTATGTACACTTAATGGAATGCAGTGCACCACCACCCACCCTTCCCCCACTCAACTTTAGGTTTCTGTCACCTTCACATCACTTTTAGCATTTAAAGTATATTTCCAATGTTTATTCAGTAGTGTCCTGTATACTGTACTGTAGTCGAAAATAATAAATAATAAATTGCATTGTGGGATGCACGGTGAAGTACAAAAAATAGATGGAAAATGCTGGTATAGCATACAACTGATTGCAAGAACAAGACTGCAAGAAATAGGTGACTTGAGATGAGATTATTCTTTGTATATATAATTTTTATTTATAAGATGGAAATACTGACAAGACCATAGGATAAGAGGGGTACAATTCCACACAAATCCCACCACCAGAACCCTGTATTCCATCCCCTCCCCTGATAGCTTTCTTATTCTTTATCCCTCTGGGAGTATGGACCCAAGGTCATTGTGGGGTGAAAAAGGTGGAAGGAAGGTCTGGCTTCTCTAATTGTTCCCCTGCAGAACGTGGGCATTGGCAGGTCAATCCATATTCTCACCCTGTCTCTCTCTTTCCCTAGTGGGTGTGGCTCTGAGGAAGCAGGGCTCCAGGACACATTGGTGGGGTTGTCTTCCCTGGGAAGTCTGATTGGCATCATAGTAGCATCTGGAATCTGGTGGCCAAGTTATGAGGCTGAAGGGTTGACATTCCATGCCTGACGTCTCTGGATAGTCCGAAGTGAAGCACGCTGAGGTGGTACTCATTGTATTGATTAGGTTGGGATCCACAGATGCAGTATCAGTTGGTATGAACTGAAAGAAGCATGCAGGAAAGTGAGGCTCACCCTAGAGGTTCCAGGACTGGGAGAAGTATGGGCTTTATAAAGGAAGCAGGAGGTTCCTGCTGTCTTAGGTAAGTTTAAGAGGGCAACAGATAGTTATTACTATAATCAGATTATTTGGGAATTGGGTTAACATTGAAAGTCCCATTGTTAGAATTTGCTGTATGATACACGACCTCGTCATAATTTATATCCTTTGACGTTATTTACATATAGCTGTATCTTATCAAGTTAGATGAGATTCTTGACACTGAGTTGCTGCTTTACCATTTCAAGATGAGACTTCTCACACTAAGTGGTCTATAGTCAGTCCATGAACTCCATGCAGTCAATAAAAAGCCAGGCCACTAAATTAGGAGTAGCTGTATTCAATTTGAAAGTACTTATTGACTTTAAAGACTGCAGCAACATTATACCATGTCCTTTGGGACAAAATGGATAGAACTGGTGGCTAGTATGTTTCATGAAATAAGAAGAGGTGAAAGACACCTGCCTGATGGTTTCTCTCATATGTTGAATCTAGAGAACTGAAACACATGAACTCACAACGAAAAATGCAGGAGTAAGTGAATTGTCTCTAAGATTTTTGTGAGAACTATAGTGGTTATAGTTGGGGTGATGGAGGCACAGAAGTTTAGTGGTGGGTGTGCTGTGGAACCATACCCTGTAATCTTACAATCTTGTAAACCGTTATTAATCACAAATTTAAAAGATGGTTTATAAAAAAAAAAAAAAACAGACTGCTGAGCGCAAGGACTGGCGGAAGGATCCCGTTTCGAGCCCCCGACTCCCGACCTGCAAGGGAGTCGCTTCACAGGTGGTGAAGCAGGTCCGCAGGTGTCTATCTTTCTCTCCCCTTCTCTGTCTCCCTTCCTCTCTCCATTTCTCTCTGTCCTATCCAACAACAACTACGGTGGCAACAACAACAACAATAATAACCACAACAACAATAAAACAACAAGGGCAATAAAAGGGGGGAAAAAAGTAGCCTCCAGGATCAGTGGATTCGTGGTGCAGGCACCGAGCCCCAGCAATAACCCTGGAGGGGGAAAAAAAAAATAGACTGCAGCAAGTTGGATGCTATTACTCCTGTGAAAAGTAAATTGGTAGACAGAGACCTGACCCAAATCCTATAACACATTTTGATGAGTATTTCAATGGCCAAACACAACGTGTAAACAGGATTCGTGACCCTGAAATGAAGCATCCTACCACACCGTGGGAGAATACCAAGAAGTAACAACAGACTCATAATGGTCTGGCTGGAAGTCTGCAAAGTGGAGGCAAAGAGGGTAGTATAGGCAATTTAATAGTTTTAAAAGTAGTTTTAAAAATAGTTTTACTTGTTTATTATTGGATAGAGACAAAGAGAAATTGAGAGGGAATGGGTAAATAGAGAGGGAAAGAGTCAGAGAGACACCTGCAGCCCTGATTGGCCATTCAATCCCCCTTCAGGTGGGGGCCCACGAGCTTGAACCCGGGTCCTTGCACTTAACTAGGTGCACCACTGCCTGGGTCCAGCAATATACTATTATTAGAGGATGGAAAATGGACCTGGGCCTGGGTGGTGTTTCACAGACTGGATTGCATACATTACCAAGTACAGGGACCAGGGTTTTAGCCTCCTGTTTCTTCTTGGAGAAGAAAAGCTTGATAAGCAATAGAGCAGTCCTGCAGGTGTCCCTCCTCTTCCTCCTCCTCTTCCTCCTCCTCCTCCTCTTCTTCTTCTTCTTCTCTCTCTCTCTCTGTTTCTCTCTCTCCCCCCTCTCTCTTTCTCTCTTTCTTGTGCCCTCTCTGCTTCTCCCTGTCTCTCATCTTTTTACATCCCCCAAAAGGAAGAGGGGAAGAGGAAGGAAGGGAGGAAGGAAGGAAGGGAAAATGGCGAGCAAGAACAGTGTGACTGTGCACCAAACCTCGATTATAGCCTTCGATTAATGGCTCATTCTCTGATGCAGCCACCCAAACAACTGGCAGGTTGCCCTGCCCTGCCCTGCCCATCTTCTAATCCAGCTGGTGTTTCACACAACAGATTGCATACCTATAAGGATCCGGTACGTTCACCACTTTCTCTGGGGCATGCATGAATGAATGAATGAACAAATGAATGCTTAGGATGTACTGAATAGATAATTTAGCAGGAATATATGTGTATATCATCATGTAGATAAGACACTTACTTCATAACAGAAATGTGACCCAAATCATCTCTGCCTGATTTTGGTTCCTGCCGGCACCACAGAGAACTCCAGGCTGATAATGTCCGATAATCAGGAAATGGAAGCACAGAAGGAGAGGGAGATTACAGGCCACCCTGAGCATTTGCGAGCACGTGCTGTAAGCTTAGTCCTTTCTTGTGGCTATCAGATTCCACAGGGAAAAGGCGAACGATAGACAAAGAGGTTTCCACCCAGCACGCACACAATTTTTCCACACCAATGTGTAACAATGAAAAAAAAAATCATAGTTACAGAAATAAGGTAAAAACAAAAACATGCTATGATTTTTTTAAGTCAACAGGAGTAGAGGGGGGAGGCAAGGAAAAGTAAATAAGTAAAATAAAAATGTTGTAAAACAGAGTTTTCATTATTTGGTTAACTCTCTTCTGAGTCAGATCAAGGTAACTCACCTTGTTTCTTTTCATGACATGTCGACATGGAGAAAGATAAATGACCTAGTCTGGATTTTCTTTTTCCTTACATAGCTGAGGTCTCATGCATTCAGGCGTTCACCACTCTAAGGAGTTCTTTCATTGGGATTTTTTTGGTGTCTAGCACCTCTTCTGTGGTACTGAGACTTAGGTCTGCACTGTTGGCGTGACAAGTCATACACCTGACCCAGTGAGATCTCTCTCAGGTCTTCCTCAGATTCTAAACTAAAAGACCATGACTTCGTATTTCTTGTTTCATTTCAGAGCATCAAACACTAGTATTCCTTTTTTTTTTTTTTTCGAATCTAAGTGAACAAGAATTGAAAGACATAGGGAAAGAAGTTAAATAGAGCACGTGAGAGTACGTCTGTCCGGGCTTTCACTGAGCTGTAAAAGAGGAAGTGCAAGTCACTGAGTCACCTATACTTCACCGGCAATCAGGTGGTACCACCGGCCCAGTATAAGCTGGTTGCTTTTACAGATGGGGGAATCAACCAAGAAGGGCACAGGACATTTGAGGGAAACCGATACCCAACCCATTATTTACATTTATGCACAGACATAAATTAAGTGTTTTAACACTGGAAATACATTTACTTGCATCATACTTCCAATTATTAATGACTTACTTTTTAAAAAAATATTTATTTATTTATTTATTTATTTCCTTTTTGTTGTCCTTGTTGTTTTTATTGTTGTTTGTAGTTATTATTGTTGATGTCGTCATTGTTGGATAGGACAGAGAGAAATAGAGAGAGGAGGGGAAGACAGAGAGGGGGAGAGAAAGACAGACACCTGAAGACCTGCTTCACCGCCTGTGAAGCGACTCCCCTGCAGGTGGGGAGCAGGGGGCTCGAACCGGGATCCTTATGCCGGTCCTTGTGCTTTGCGCCACATGTTCTTAACCCACTGTGCTACCACCCGACTCCCAAACTTCCAATTATTATTTAAAGTTATGAAGGTGACCAAAGTAAAAGGTATTTCACTTTTTTTTCTCCATGTATTTAAGGAAGGTAACAGTCCTATGAACTCAGCTCTGGTTCTCTCCTTTCACTCTCTACAAAGGTCACACCTTTGTCAACACTCAAGGGTGTTTATGCTTTTTTTATCCAGATGAACTAGGGGTGCTTGTCTGACCTGTCATAATCCTTTTGAACTTTTGGTTCTGTTTTAGATCAGCGTATTGACCTTTCAGCTATAGAGAAATGAATGACTTCTGTAGAGAATGATCTCCCCGTACCTCTTTGATTTGCCACTGACCGATACTTGGAAACAGCCACCTGCCCCAGCCTGACATTACACCATCAATCCATCCCATTCTCCTTCCACACTTTATGGTCCCTTCTATTCCTTAAAACTACCTGAAAGTTCTCCCTACAAGCTGAGCCATTGCTTATGTAGTGCTTTTGGAAAAGCTTTGTGTGAATACTACATCGTAATCAAAGGAGCTGTGTGTGCCCATGCGAACAAGAGGAAAAAGAAATAGAAAAGTATTTACAAAGGGGGAGAATGATGTTCTGTTTCAAAAGCAAGCCCACCCCCAGATTCCCTAAGATCTGAGAGTCCTTTAGAAACCCTCTCTGTTGAGTCAAGCTGGAAGTGCTTTTTCCTTCCTTTGAATTTCCCTAGTGCTTCTGCACTTAACATTTACACTTAACATAACTAACCATTACTCTCCAGCCCATCGCCATTATTTTAAAAACAGAAAAGTGAATGCAAATCAAGCTAAGTAATCATACTGATCAGGCTTCTCATAGAAAAGTTCAGATCCAGCTCAAAACCAAACCAAACTCATTCTACAGTAAAAAAGTTAAGGTCCCCACCTGCAGGGGGAAAGTTTCACAAGTGGTGAAACAGTGTTGTAGGTGTCTCTTGTCTATCTTTCTCTCTATTCCACTCTTCTCTCTTGATGTCTGTCTGTCTCTATCCAATAAATAAATAAAGATAATAAAAAAATTTAAGAAAGAAGTTAAACTGGGGGGCAGGTGTTGGCACACCCATGGTTGAGCACATGTTACAATGTGAAAGGACCCAGGTTTGAGCCCCCAGTCCCCACCCATAGGGGGAAGGTTTTGCAAGCAGTACTGCAGGTGTCTTTCTTTCTTTCTTTTTTTTTTATAAGAATTTTTATTTATTTTCCCTTTTGTTGCCCTTATTGATCTTTTATTGTTGTTATTGATGTCGTTGTTTTGGGGTAGGACAGAGAGAAATGGAGAGAGGAGGGAAGACAGAGAGGGGGAGAGAAAGGCAGACACCTGTACACCTGCTTCACCGCCTGTGAAGTGACTGCCCTGCAGGTGGGGAGCTGGGGATTTGAACCAGGATCCTTAAGCTGGTCCTTGCACTTTGTGCCACATGCGCTTAACCTGCTGGCTACCTCCTGGCTCCTGTCTCTCTGTCTTCTATCTCCCTCTCCTCTCTCAATTTCTGACTTTCTCTATCTAATAAATAAATAAAGATAATAAATGTTTTTAAAGTTAAACTGATTTCTCTGCTACATAAGTCTCATGATTGTACTAAAGAGATAGAAGTTACTTGCATATTTTACTGATAATTTGTAAGAAACAAGTCCCAGGGTCAGGTAGTGGTGCACTGGGTTGAGCACACATGTTACTATGCACAAACCCTTGCTCCTCCCCACCCCCTGCCCACTGCAGGGGGAAATCTTCAAAAGCTCTGAAGCAGCATTGCAAGTGTCTTTCTCTTTCTCCTTGTTCAATTTCTTTATGTCCTAACATATAAAAAGAGAAAGAAAAGAAAAATGAGAAAAATGACTACTGGCAGTGGTGGATTTACCCTGCAGGCACCAAGCCCCAGAGATAACTGTGACAAAAGTAAACAAGTTAATTAATTAGTTATTTGACATATAAGTTGCCCTTCATGAGCCAATAGTCTAATATAGAATTATTCATTAATAAGTTTTGTATTATCTTATTTATTTATTGGATAGAGATACCCAGAAACTGAGAGGGAAGGGGGTGATAGAGAGGAAGAGAGACAGAGAGACACCTGCAGCCCTGCTTCAGCACTCACAGAGCTCTCCCCCTGCAGGTGGGGACCAGGGGCTTAAACCTGGGTCTCTATGCTTGCTCACGCAGGTGCACCGCCACCCGGCCCTGCTAGATTCCTCTTAAGAATACCTTGCACAAAATGAATTTTGACTGTTGTTCAGGTCTTAGGAATTATTAGGAAAAAAATTAAAATAAGAGGAAATTTAAAGGTCTATGATTGACATATGTAAAGCAACTCTTTATACCAGTGAAAGGGGTGATTTTCACAAGCCCAGATTATGATAAGCATACGCAGCATAGATAATTTCTCTTTTATTCAAGAAGACTGTAAAATGTTTGCTCCTGAGGAGATGCAGAGCAGACATGTACATTTCTGACTCTTCCTAAACTTAAGTATTTAATTAGCAAATGAACTGAATTTTATAAGGATGTAGTAATAAAATTCTACCTCAGAGACAAAACCAAGTAATTTATAATTATTCCACCCTTATTAAAATATGATAAATATAAAAATAATATGAAAGAAACTCACCTCAGAAGTGCAAAAACTACGTAAGACATAGTATTGTAAATAAATGACAGCACAATACCAAATATATATGTAGGTTTCAAAGAAGAAAACTCTTATCACCTCAATGAGAATTTCACTAAACTTATTTCCCCAGAAGACTTGAGAGATTTAACATAAAGGCAATAACTAAGCAGATCTATTTGAAAGTATACTTACTAGCAAAATATACTTATGGTGAAAGGTATTATTTTATGTTAAAATGTGAACTGAGGGTAATTTCTCTTTCTGTGAAAGGACCCAAACAAAGATCCGGGTTTGAGCCCTGGCTCCCCACCTGCAGGGGAGACACTTCACAAGTGGTGTAGCAGGTCTGCAGGTATCTTATCTTCCTCCCCATCTCTCCCTCCTTTCTCAGTTTCTTTCTGTCCTATCCAATAAAATGGGGAGATAGGGGATGTGGCCCCTGGGAGCAGTGGATTCTTGATGTTACCACCAAGCCTCAGTGATAACCGTGGAAACAACAACAACAACAAAAAATGCTTTTGATGCATTCTGGAAGAGGGGAAAATGAAAGTAAGAAACAATTTAGGAAGCTGATAGAGTAATCCAGGAAAGTGAGGAGAGGAGAATCTTTTCAAAGGTTCTTACTCAAAAGGCTTCAAGAGAACCACCTACTTCCTGGGGAATGGGGTGGGGAGCTGATGAGTGGGGAAAGATCACAGACTCTGGGACAGTGTTGGCAGGGCTGGACCACCTCCCCTGGCTGCAGGCCAGACTTGGAGGGCAGATGTGGGTGTAAGTAAATTGTAGGTAGAGTGGGAAGCTACCAGAAAGCACACAGGGATGACCTCAGTTTTCTCAATGACTCATGAAGTGAGCCTGTCTGCTGAGAGCTAGGGGGCAGGAGTTGAGAAGGAGTCTTCAGGAGAGTGTTGAAGTCTATAAATAGTCTTCTAGCTAATTAGCGCTAAGGAGTGGGAGTCTATCTGAGGCAGTAGCAGCGGGATCCTGAAGGTAACTCCCTCCTGGGTTCCAAGCACATAACTCTGTGTCCAGGTCTGTGTGTGGTCAGGCCTCACAAAAGTGTGATTTGCAAGATTTGCTTACAGAATTTTACAGCCTCTGAACTCTTAGACGTATTTTAAAATAGTAGGTCCTGAGGAAGCTGTGGCTTCAAGTTGGTTTATTAAACAGTGGTTTAATAAAACAAGTTGTCTGTTTTTCCATTTGTGCTTTCAAAAAATGGCTTGTATATACATAAGCAAGTCAATACAATGAATGGTTTGGTTGCAACATATGTATACATGTATATGTATGTATACACACATATATAACTACGGTGACTGTTCACTTAACATATATTAATTTATGATGAAGATAAATAGGAGTGTGTTTGCCATAATGGAATAAAGAGTCAGAGAGTTAATATGAGGAGGCATCAAACTTATGCCAAACTGCAAAATGCTTTATTCTGTGGACAGCTGTGGATAGAACAATGAGAAGATAGAATCAACACAGGCCAGAGGCTGGGGAAGACCTGATGGCATCCTTCCTTAGGTCACAGATCCACTTCCCCATGTCCTTCTCCCCTGTGGTGATGTAACGATACCTTTGAAGCTCAGAGATCTATGCGGACCCTTCTTTGTTGCGCCTGACTCATAACTGGGTACCTAGCAGGTATTCAACGTGCGTTTGATGATTAGGCTGACACCATGGCATATTCATCGACAGTGTTAGTCATGACAGTCATATGTGCCACCATCTGGGCTTTCTTTTACAGCAAAACAAGCGACAGACATCTTGGTAGGAAGGGGATATTTCCATCCTCTTGCTCATATGGCAGGGACCATATATATTCACGGGCCACTGCATGGTCTTGCTTTTCCCTAAAATATAGAGTTGTTGACATTTGTCCTTACCAAAAATAAAGCCCAAATTACAGTGTGCTTCACACCAGTGTACTCTGAGGATCTGTGTGCTTATTTCCTCTTGTTTTTCAGGGCAACTCCCATTGACCCACACAGGCTTCCAGGGGCAGGAAGAATGATTGCTTAACAGCAGAAGCTCTGCTTGGGATGATGAAAATGTGCTGGAAATGGAGAGTGGAGATGGTTGCACAACAATTCAAATGCATTTAATGGCGCCATCTTACACAATGAAAATACCTAAAAGTGGGGCTGGGAAGGTAGCAAAGTTGTTATGCAAAAGACTTTTGTGCCTGAGGCTCCCAAGTCCCAGGTTTAAGCTCCAGTGTTGCCATAAGTCAGGGCTTCCTATCTCTGTGGTTACAAAAAGAATGCTAAAATGGCAAAGTATATGTTTGTATAGCTTATAAAGCAAAAGCTACAAGAATATTAAAAGTAGGAGGAAAGGCTGAGTATCCACTTTTCCTTTTTTTATATTTTAAAGTATTTTCTTTTTATATATCAATTCTTTTTTAAGTTTTCTTTGTCTTTATTTATTGGATAGAGACAGCCAGAAATCAAGTGGGGAGGAGGAGATAGAGAATGAGAAAGAGAGACACCTGCAGCACTGCTTCACCACTCGCAAAGCTTTCCCCCTGCATGTGGGGACCAGGGGCTCAAACCCTGGCCCTTGCACATTGTAACATGTTCGCTCAACCAGGTGAACCACCACCAGGGCCCTCCACACTTTCTTAAAGCCTTTCATCAGTGGGTCTACATTTTCTCTTGATCTATTCCTCCTCACTAAAACCAGGCTTTTCATCAACTGAATTCTGTTTCTCTCCACGTAGTTCACACCCGGTGCTCCCATCAGTCCAAGGAGCTTGCTGTTCTCCAGCTGTGAATGGTGTCTTTGTCCCTGACTTGGACATGTTCTCCAGACGCCAGGCTCAGTCCTTACATTTCAGAAGCAAAATATCTTCTGCACCTCAGTGTAGCCTCTTTAGAGGACTTGAACCCCAGCATTCAATTTCCAATCCCTCCCCCACCTTGGCCAGGGAAATCATTACTCTCACTTCCTCACATTCTCCTGTTTAGATTGTTATTGTTGCGAATATAATATTTAATGTAACAATTTATTTATAGGTTTTCCTTCCTGCAGCGTACTGAGAGTTGAGAGCAGGGACAAAAACCTTTGTTTTATTTATGTAGTGTGCTGTTACTTGAACTGTGTGACCTTGAGTAAGATATTTGCCCTTTTATTGAGGGGGGGGTCTTTTCCATCTCCCATACAATGGGAATAATATAATAGAGGTGTTTTGAGGAACAAATGAAATTGTGCATGTGAAGTGTATAGAGTGAGGCTGATACATGACTAGAAACGGTTGTTCAGTTGTTAGTTGAAACTGAAACATAGGAATTCACAAAAAGAAAGACAGAAGCAAACTGTCCCTAAGACTTTGTAAGAACTATGGCAATTATTGTTAAGGCGGGGGGGGGGGGGGGGGGGGGAACAGAACTCTGGTGGAGGGTGTGGTGTGCAACTATATGTTTTAATCTTACCATCTTGTAAATGGTTATTAATCACAGTTTTTAATTAAGTATTTAAATTGAAAAAGTAAATGACTCTAGATATTCATTTTACAAGACAAGAAAACAAAATGGAAGAAAAATACAGAAGAATTTCTTTTTAAAAATTTGCTTGTTTGTTTATTTTCATTCACTAATGAGAGAGAGGCATATGCAATGCCAAGGATTGAACTCAGGACTTCATGCTTGAAAGTCCAAGGCTTCATTCACTGTGCCACTTCCCAGGCAATGTAATGTACTTGTGGCTGTGTACCAGAATGTAGCTAAAATGCTTCCAAATTTCATGTTTCTACCATGAACAACATCTCTTTCAACAGAACCAGACTGATTAGGCTACAAGGATCCTTATAACTAAAATATCATAGTCATGTTTGTGTGCAAAAAGTCAATGAAAACAATAAGAAAATTTTCTGCAGTAGACTTAAATGCCAAATCAATGGATAATCTTCATACTTTAAATTAATTTCAATTATTTTATTAAGTAATTAGTGATTAATTTAAATTCATACAGAATTCAAAGCTGTAGAGTTTAAGGAACTTCAGAATATTTTCTACATTGACCCACTTACACCAAAATTGGGGGCAAGCTACTCTCACTTTTGAAGTTAAATCATAAGTAACTCTTTTTACAAATCAACCTGTGAGTGTGAATTCTTATTTTATGAGAGTAGATGCTGGCTATTTTTTTTTCCCTCCAGGGTTATTGCTGGAGTTATTGCTCCGTGCCAGGACTATGGACCCACTATTTCCGGTGGCCATTTTTTTCCATTTTATTGTATAGGACAGAGAAAATTTGAGAAGGGAGGGGGGATAGAGAGGGATAAATAGGTAGATACTTGCAGACCTGTTTCACCACTTGTGAAGCATGCTTCCTGCAGGTGGGGAGCCGGGTGCTCAACCCGGATCCTTGTGTGGGTCCTTGCACTTAGTACTACTATGTGTACTTAACCAGATGTGCCTCCACCTGACCCCCGATGCTGGCTGTTTTCAAGGTGTGTAACTGCCTTGGGCAATGGAGACAAAATATTATGTGGCACATCATTTTTAATAGGCTAAACTCCCTGCAGTGACCATTGCCAGAATCCTCCTGGTGACCATCATAATTTCCACATCAGGTCATGAGAGCTGACCCCAAACCAAGCCTCAGGGGTAGAACATATAACCCAGACCTGGATCATAAGCATCTCATTTCCCTGTAGACTGGCACTCATGAATCATATGTGACCTAGTCAGAATGAATGAGATGCTAAGGTTCTGATGTATTTTCGGGGGGAAGAACCTCTGACTTATCACATAAGACAATGTGATTAGCATTGAGACGCTTCAGTAGCTATAAAACTCAAAGCTAAAGTCTACACAGTGAAAGGGAAAGCAGAGAGACAAATAAAAATGTGCTCCTGATATGCTGGACTCTCGGATAGAATTGTTCTTGAAGCTAGACATCCTTTTCACCTTCAGTGAGTCAACACATTTCTGTTTTTTACAAAGTCAGTTTGGGTCAGATAATTCTGTAACTGCACCTAAGTAATCCCAAATGGCATTTGCCAAAGTACTTCTTCCCAACTGGGAGCTAGACACTGATTCCATAAAAAGGATAATAGGTTTCTCTAGAGAACTCACGTATGAATGAGCCCGGGTATATTCAAGAGGGTGAGTGTCTGAGTAAGAAAATCTCTCCTTTGGGGACGACTGTGTTTCACGTTTCTGTGTAGGCCAGGAAACTCCTATAAATTTCACCTGTTGACACATTTCTTAGCAAGAATTTTGCTACTTCAGTGGGAGAAACCGGAAACAGAGGTGGAGAAGGGAAAGCATGAGGTAGAATGTGAATGATTGCACAGGAAGCAATATAGCAAATGGTCTTTTACCAAACATCTGGCATGTGGGTACATGCGGTAAAAATTCATGGTAGAGGAACTAATCAAGTTTTGTTATCTGATCTGGAGCAAGAAAAAAAGTCTCTTTCTTTTTCTTCTGGTTTAATCTATCTAAAAGCCCTTTCTTTCCAAGGTGTCAGATTAGTATTGGACGTGGCCAGTCAAAAACTGACTTCTGGGAACCTGGGAGCTGGGTTGTTTACTTGGGACCAACTGTCATTTCATTTTCAGAATGAATCTCCCCCCCCCCTTTGTTTTTGTTTGTCTGTTTGTTTGTTTGTTAATGTTCTGTAGAAATAGAGCAGGTTCTGAATTGAAAATCAAAGCCAAGTACGCTGACACTTGAATAAAAACAAGTTTCGGAGTTTCACAAGTTCTTCTGATTAATAGAGGCTGGTCTCCAGCCTGGGGCTGAGGAGCTGTGGAAGCTAAAACTCGGTCTGTGAGAGTATGTCTTCCATGAGAAGTAAAACCCAGAAGCAACACTGAATAACCAAAGTCCAAAGCTGCCCCTATGGAAGACTGAAGAGTTGGCAAGCAGGGGCTTGGACTTGAGTCCCACGAATACTTTCAAAGTTTGCTTCCACTCCTTTTACTCACTTGAAAACATCAGTTAGGTTCTTGAGAGTCAAGTGGTAGAGTCACATCAAGAGTTTGTGGTCCATAATAAGAATCCATCTAAATGGCAGCTGCATGATGTCACTCTTCCTGGAGAGACTTAGCCTGACTATGGAATTGCAGGTACCCAGACACAGAAATTCCTTCGGAAGGAAGAAGAGATAAAGTTCAATTTTATCTTGATGTTACTTGCTGCAGACAATGGGGGAGGGGGGTGGACATTAAATTGAAGCCAAAATTCTGTCTGCCTTTTTCTAGATTCTACTAAACTCAACAAAGTTTTGTTGTTGTTTTTTTAATCCCTAATCTGTTAAATAGAACATCCCAGGCAGGGGTAGATAGCATAATGGTTATGCAAAGAGACTCTTATGCCTGAGGCCCCAAGGACCCCAGTTCAATCCCCACCCCCACCCTCTCCACACACACATATACCCACCACCATAAATCAGAACTGAGCAGTACTCTGGCAAAAAAAGAAAAAAAAGAAAAAGAAAGAAAAAAAGAAAGAAAGAAAGAAAGGAAAGAAGGAAAGAAAGGAAAGAAGGAAGAAAGATAGGAAGGAAGAAATAAAGGAAGGAAGGAAGGAAGGAAGGAAGGAAGGAAGGAAGGAAGGAAGGAGGGAAGGGAAGAAGGAAGGAAGAAAACCCCTTGGGGTCTTGGTGTTTGATGATGGAAAAGGACCTATGTTGGGGGTGAGAGTGTTCTTGTTCTACCAGCACCGCCACAGAGAGGTGAGGAAGTTCACCCAGGTGTCAGCAACCACAGTATATATCGTCATATACCATCGGTCTTCCAATACAGTGTAAGGGAGGGGGATTCAGATTGATTAGGCCTAAGCCTAAATCAAGAAATTTTTGGTGAACCATTGATTTCTCAAGAGTGAGAATGGAGTTATGTTCCTCACTTCAGGCTTTACACACGGTATCTTATTACCCTATTGGTTGCTCAAGAAACTTCTGTTTGCGTATCTAGAAAAGTGGATTCATCTTCAAGACAGATTTCTTCAACTCAGATTTCTGTTGCAAGATGGGTGGAAGAAAGAAAGGTGGTTTTCTACATGTATCAGTAAAGGTAAGGACTAAGGATGTGAAGGCTGCAGAGAAGACTCCAAGATTCAGTAAATTTAAAAGAAATAGTTTATTTCTCAACACCTTCTCCACAGCATGATTAAAGTCAGGTCATTGGTTTGAGGACAAGGAGAGAAGCATGTGTACTGGCTTAATGACTGAAACCAGAATTGATATATTTCACTCCTACTAAAAATTCAACTTCAGCATTGCTTTATTGAGGGTACGTTTATTCGCAGGATTACTGTTGTCACAGACGTTTATTTTCACATTTCCCCAAGTATTTCACTGGTCAAAACTCAGTCACATGATCATTCCCAGAAGCAAAGGAGACAACAGCATGGATGCATGTTCGCTGTCAAGATAATTAAAAACAGACCACACAGGGCGTTGGGCGGTAGCTCAGTGGGATAAGTGCACATGGCCCAAATCGCAAGGACCGGCATAAAGATCCCAGTTCAAGCCCCCACCTCCCCATCTGCAGGGGAGTTGCTTCACAGGCAGTGAAGCAGGTCTACAGGTGTCTGTCTTTCTCTCCCTCTCTGTCTTCCCCTCCTCTCTCCATTTCTCTCTGTCCTATCCAACGACGACATCAATAACAACAACAATAATAATTATAACAATAATAAAAAAACAAGGGCAACAAAAGGGAAAATAAATAAATATAAAAAAGCAGACCACAGGATATTTGAAAGATACATATCTGACAAAAGTCATGTTTCCATAATGTAGACTTTCAATACTCAATAATTTGAAAAGCAACCACTTAAATACAATCAAGGACAGATCTGAGCAGAAACTCAAAAAATAAAGAGCAAATAAACACACACACACACATACACATACATACACACACACAAACACAGATACTAAATATCATTAGTAGTTAGGGAATGCAAGCTATCACAGCACACCTCAAATTTCAAAGAAAACCTATAAATCATTGGTGAAAATACTGAGGAACTAGAACTCTCATACAATGCTAATGTTTGAATCTAAAATATTACAACCAAATGAAACTAGTTTTTTTAATGTTTATCTTTTCTATGTTTCAGTCTCTTTATCCCCTACATATTTCCTTAGAAAAAGAGAACGCAGAGCCAGGAGATGACTCAGCATATCTACAAAGCAATTTGCTGTTCACGAGGCCCTGGGTAAGAGCCCTAGCACCCACCACATGGGGCGCCATGAATAATGGCACCAGCAGAACTTCATAGGCGGTAGTGTGTTGCATTGTTCTCCCTCTTCCTCTTATCTGTCTGTCTTTCTCTGCAGTTATAGAATAGAAAGATTGGATCAGGGCGAAGTCTTAATATAGTACATGCACAAGGATCTCAATGCATTCTCTGGTGCCATATTGAACAAACCAACAAAAATCACAAAAATTAATGTCAATATAGAATCTTGTGCATTAATGTTCACTTAAGTTTTGTTTAAAATATACCAAGTTCGAAACTAACAAATTTCCCACCTAAAGCTGAGTGGGTAAATCAACTGTATCATATAATCTGATAAAATGTGATTCTGTTATAAAAAGGGATGAACTCTTGAGATATATGTAATATTTGGCTGCCTCAAAATAATTATACTGAAGAATCCACATAATCAAAAGACTATACTGTAAGATTTCATTTATATAAATATAGGAGAAACAGGCGCCAGGCATTGGCACATGTGGTTAAGTGCGCGTTATAATTAATGCGCAAGGACTAGGGTTCAAATCCCCAGTCCCCACCTGTAGGAGGAAAGCTTCACAAGTGGAGAAGCAAGGCTGCAGATGTCTCTCTGTTTCTCTCCTTCCCTACCTCCCCCTCCTCTTGATTTCTGGCTGTTTCTATCTAATAAATAAATAAAGATATTAAAATGTGTTTTTTTTTAATTTAGGCAACTCAAATGAGTATGTTACAACAGAAAACAGTTCTATGGTTGCCTGGGGAGAGGGGATGAGATGGAATAGGACAGAAGTGGGTGAGCAAAAAATTGCACAGGAACCAAAGGAAACATTTTGGAGTGATGATGAGTTTCTCTACCTTGACTGTCATGATACTATTATGGGTACCAACATATCAAAATGAGTAATTTTTTTCACTTTTAAAATGTATATTTATGATATATCAATGCTACTTCAATTTTAAAAATGTTATGCTTTTTGTTTATTTATTTATTTATTTTACAGATAATGAAGACAACAAAATCTGGCAGTCCATCAGAAACATCCTCTTCACACATAGTTTATATATGTCTGTGTCCTTGTTATCAAGTTCTGAGACAGGAGTCTATGGAAAGAAAATTCCTGTTGAGAAATAAATCTTAGAGGGTGATATAAAGTCTTGGCTCGAGAGCTCCTCAAGCAGCAGCCAAGCATCTATCTCTAGTCCTGATTCCTTGCTGTAAGAACATCCCACCCCAGGGCTATAAACAGATCCTAGCTAGTTCACTTCTACTGAAATCCCCCAGCAGCTACCAATCCACAGTACCAATTGCCAATGACTCTGCCCCCTACTCTCTGTCCTGCCTGCCAGAGCACACCTTCCCCTGAAGCCTTGCCAACTTAATACCCCACATCAGTTCAGTCCTTTAGACAGGTTTCTAGCTAGCTTGACAGTGACCAGGCTTTTGGGATCACTTGGCTTTCCCTGATATTTTCAACAGAAAAAGAAAAGTCTCTATATCTGCATCCCATTGAAATTGATTTAATGTGTGTCCTTAAAATTTGCTTTCTGGTCCTTTTTCCAGCCATGACATCATCTCTCCAGACAATAACCTACATCCACCTGCATATCAGATGTCAGGCTCAGGGAAAAAAACAAACAAAACTATAGTATAGTCATGGGCTCTTTGGAATATAACTAAAATAGGCCTACTATCTACAAAATGGAGACACCCCCCCCCCCAGCTCTTCATATGAACTTTTCCAGCCTTTAGGTTCATGATTAGTCAACAATTTGTTTGGTTCTATATGTTAATTCTTTTTTCAGCCACCAGTTCCAGATGCTACCATGATGCCAACCAGACATCCCTGGGCAGACAACCCCACCAAAGTGTCCTGGAGCCCCCTGCTTCCCCAGAGCCCTGCCCCACTAGGGAAAGACAGAGACAGGCTGGGAGTATGAATTGATATGCCAATGCCCATGTTCAGAGGGGAAGCAGTTACAGAAGCCAGACCTTCCATCTTCTGCACCCCATAATGACCCTGGGTCCATACTCCCAGAGGGATAAAGAATAGGAAAGCTATCAGAGGAGGGGATGGGATATGAAGTTCTAATGGTGGGAATTGTTTGGAGTTGTAGTGCCAGCACTAAGTCCCAGCAACTGGAGGGAAAAAAAAAAAAAAAAGAGAGATGTGTGTAAGTCTGAGCTCTTCTGCAAAGGGACACTTTCTAACAACATTACACATTCACCTGAGTGATGCTTTGGAATCTTCCTTGGGAAAGAGCTGAAAAATATAAAGGCATCATAAAGAAATTCTAGAGGGCTCTGACAGGATTATTCTAAGACTCTTATCCTTCCACTTGAAGCAATTTCTTCTGTTGATCTTTGGTTTACTACTGACACAGCCATGGCTTTTGCTGATTTATCCCAGAATATCATCTTTGTTGGTGTTCTGTTGTACGGTATCACAAATGCAAAGGTATTTTTCTCCTCTGACTGGCTCAAAGTTGGATACCAAAACTAAGTAAGAAATAAGCCTATATAAGAATGAGCAGATTTAAGGATTATAACTGAGACTCATAAACTTAGCTCAGGAGAGCTTGAGGAAGTGGTTCTTTTTCCAGCATGTTGTTGGGCATGGTCTAAGAAACAGAGCATGTTATCCAACCCTCCACTTGGAGGTGAAATTTTTATTTCTTGAAGGAGAGAGACAGAGAAGAGAGAGATAAGTGCTAGGGTTAGCAGAATTTGATCAATGGGAACTTTACTAGCTGGGGTAGACAACTGCTAATGAATCAAGGAAATGTTTGGGAGGAGAGAAAATGGAGCACAGAGAATGCCAGAGGTTAGCTAAGTTGAATCACACTGGAACAATGAGACTGGGGCTGTCCTGTTGACTGCAGGCCTTGCCTCTTGGGCCCTTGGAGCAGAATTAGCACAGACTGCAGAAAAGCCTTTTCTCCAGCCAGAATTCTTAGTAGGCAGTCATGTGGGGGTAATTGCTCCTTTGTCTAGCTCCTACTCGCTCCTCACCCTCAGACTCTCTGATTTCTGCCTGAATGGAAAGAACTGTGGCTGCTGTTGGACCTTCATGCAGTCAGTGGGTGGGAAAGGAGGGGCAGCTCCCAGAGCTGAGGCACCAGCCTTCTGACAAAGGCCCTGCCTAGCGCTTCACCTTTCCTGTGTGGAGAAAGGCTGACAGGGAGCTGGCAGAGACTGATTGTCTAGCTGATGTTGACCACTGGGCCAGATGATTTCTCCTTCGATATCTAACTTAACCCTTACAGTGTTCCCTGAAATGGGAATTATTAACCCCATTGTCCCAGAATAAGGGAAACCGAGGAGAGTACTGAGGAGAGTACTTTAACCACAGGAGGTAAATAAGTTGCCAGCGCTTCCCAGTGCTTTTGTGATGGGCTTAACTTCTTCACTGACATCGTCTGTGAAAAAGTATTTATTCATTAACTAATGAGAGAGCTGACGCATCACTCTGGCACATGCAATGTTGGGGCTCAAACTCAGAACCTCATGCTTGAGAGTCCAGTGCTTTATCCACTATGCTACCTCCTGGGCCACATCAATGACATTTTCTATGCTCCAGTTCTTCTCCCAACTGTTAGAATCTCCAGAATTTTTCTCTCTAGCAATTTGTGTCCCTCATACAAGAAGGATGGAAAGAGATTAGAAGATATTTTTTCACATGATCTAGAAAGCAGAATTCAACTGTGGCACCAAAACATATCTCCCCAAAGTCTCATTTCCCCAGAGCCCTACCCCACTAGGGAAAGATAGAAACAGGCTGGGAGTATGGATCAACCTGCCAATGTCCAGGACCAGCAGAGAAGCAATTTCAGGAGCCCGAACTCCTACCTTCTGCATCCCATAAAGAATCTTGGTCCATATTCCCAGAGGGAGAAAGAATAGGGAACTTTCCAATGAAGGAGATGGGACACGAAACTGGTGGTGGGAACTGTATGGAATTAAGTCCCTGTTATCTTACAATTTTGTTAATCATTACTAAATGACAAATAAAAAATTCAAAGCATATAATTCACTGAAAGGGAGAAGTCATAAAGTAAAAGACATTCCTTTTCAGTCTACTTGTGGAGAAAACCAGAGAAATTCATGAAAAAACAGAAAGATTGGGTCTTTATATCATTTTATTTCTATAAGTAACAAGTAAGCTAAATAACCACTGCCTGCCAGAAATCCTCAAAGACCTTCCTTAGATAATACAGAAGATTTCTGTACACCCCGTCATCAGCTGTTTGTGTGGGGAAGGAGTGACATTTTGGAGTACTTCCAGTTATTTCAAACAATTTTTCTCTTTAAAATTTCAAATTTACTCTTCCTGCAAATGTGTTTAGTTTGGCCGTGCTATCTCTAATTATCTGGGCAACAAGGTCTTTGCATTTCAGCCTGTCAAATACTACTTATTCCAAATGTGTGGCACTATGCTTAATAATATTTAATCAATTAGTGTCCTCCGTGTTCCATGATGAAAATAAGGTATATGTGATTGAAAAGAAGTCTTGGCCATAGTTAGATGATGAAAGGGCTCATGTGAAAAGCTCATTTCCTTCACGAGCAAAAACAAATAAGAACTCTTGAAATAGACGGAGGCAATGAAGAAACAGTTTTAGGTGGATGGGGTTTTTACTGTGGTGTGTAGCTTACTGTGGAGATGACCGAAGTGTTGCAGATAATCAAGAATTTCCACTGCAGCATAATTTTTGTCAGGGATCAGGGCAAGAAGCAGCCCCTCTTAGGGCTGACTCAGGTGTCTTTCTGGCCACAGGAGAAAGCGGAGCTGACCCGAACCACTTAATATGCAGAAGAAGCCTAAAAATAAATTGTTTTCTTTTTCAATATACTGAACCTGTATCCTCAGATGGCACCCTGGATTTTCAGAACTCAAAGCCTGTGTGTGTGTGTGTCCCTTTAAAAACAGCTATAGGCCAAAGAAACCTCACTAGCAGAATTAGTCAGTTTGTTTTAGCAACAGCTCCTGGTGCCCTGTTCTCCCATTACTTCATCTGCATTCCCCAGATGCTGACCTTCTCCCCCTCTAAGCTCACAGCACACACCCCCCACTTCGACTTTCATTATCTCCTAGGGAACTCCCAGTACCAAGCTCTGGTGGCCCTGCAGGATGCCACTTCTTGGGTCATGAGTGGAACCTGATGCCCTCAGCCAGCTTTTCTGGCAGCAACCTTACCTGCCCCAGATTTCAGACCTGCGTCAGAGGCTGCTGCAGAAGGAGGTGACTCCATTTGGTTCTGCCCAGGCAAGTCTTATCCAGGCAATTCAAAGCAGCTAAGAATAGTCCTGAACCCAGGGACTGCTTAGTAAGGTTTCTCATTTAAAGAGCTGCAGCAAGGACTGGCTTTGACCAATTGTTCAGAGTCTTATCTGGCCAGTGAGGGAGAAACATGCCCTTCCTCACACATTCTCCCACAGTTAAGTAGCAGATTTCAGAGAAATGTCCCTGGGTTGACTGGAGAACTTTGGGGTGTAAGAATTGGAGGTTGATGCAAATTAACTAAAAAAAAAGTTTATTGGTTGGGAAATGAAATTTAATCCAAGGAAGTAGCAGGATTTGGATAGAGCTGATTCAAATACTCTTGTCAGATGTCAAGTTTCTCTCTCTCTCTCTCTCTCTCTCTCTCTCTAAGTGTGAGCCCATTACACAGCCAAGACATTGGCTGGGGACCAAAGCTTGCATTCCAACATTTAATAACTCCAGGAGAAGAAACCTGTCTATCCTGACAGCTCCCAGAGAAAAAGTACAGGGAGAAGTGTATATTTGACCCCAGAATGAGTCACGTGTTTATCTCTCAGCCAATCACTGTGATCAGGAGAAATGATTATGGTAATTGGCCAGGCTTGGGTAAAGCTATGGCAGGAACCAAAATTAAAACAAACTGAAGACTTTTCTCCACAGAACATGCAGCCCCACAGGAACCTCCACTTGCCTATGACTGAAATAACACATGAATATCTGTTCAATGCTTGAGAGTAATAATAAATTTCTGTACTCCTATCTGTTGTACAAAAGAGAAAAAGGCTTGCTTTGAAATATTGTATAATATGGAGAAGTATGTGTGTGTGGTGGGGTTGAGGGGAGGGTCTTCCCACGAAGCATTCACTACCCTGTTTCATGGTTGCTTTTAACAGAAAAAAAAAAAATCCAGTAGGAGGAGAGACTGGAGATTTAGGGACCCCGATTCTTACCTCTCCTTATGTTTTCTCTGGTCTTCCTGTGCTCAAGGCAGATGGGAGGTACCAACAGGAAAGGACAGACAGCTAACCCACTGCTAATTCCTCCCTGTTAAGTTTATTTAGTTTTTGTTATGGGTGAAATAATTTTATTTTCTTAATAATTGTGGCATTTTGAATGATTATTTTTACCGCTTGAGCAGTATACGACTTCCTTTTTTGTTTGGAAGTGATTTAATAATGACTGACAAGATGGTGAGATAAGAGGGGCCCTGTGAAATTTAGCCCATGGTAGTGAGTTTCATAATGTTATGTCACTCGCAGCCCTTAGACTAGCTGCCATGGGTAACAGTTTGTTCTTCCTTGAAGCTCTGCATTTAACGCCCAGCACACCCCATTCTCCCTGCTTTCCTGGTAACTGGATCTTTCTCTCCAAGTCCTGTTTCATCCTGGTCTCTATCTCCAAGCACCTTAAGCTGGAGAACCTAAAACTCAGACCTAGACCTATCTGCTGCCTTTTCTTTACTTGCCACTTTTAATACCACTCTGTCTTATGACTAAGTGCCATCTGTTTGCTGTGAGTACTACACTTATGCCCCACCATGTACCTTTTGTGAGCTCCAGACTCAGCCCCCATCTCAAGTCAATAGATCCAGAACCTGCCTCCTGCTCATGTTCGCCACCTACACTCCTCCTCTGACCCTCTCCTTACCATCAGTGAAAGGTCATACTCAGGCCAAAACTCTTTTCCCCTAATTTCTGAATTTATCTTTACTTATTTATTGGACAGAGACAGCTAGAAATCCAGGGGGAAGGGGGAGCTAGAGAGACAGAGAGACACCTGCAGCCCTGCTTCACCACTTGCAAAGCTGTCCCCCTGCAGGTCGGGGACTGGAGGCTTGAACCAGGTTCCCTGCACATTGTGACATGTGCGCTCAACCAGGTGCACCACTGCCC